>NW_026610248.1:0-15688 GCF_029499605.1 Hyla sarda | reverse complement strand
GGAAAAGGCGCTTATCTGCAATCTAGGTGTTTCTGCGTGCTGCGCCCGCCCACAGAGTGCCCGGGTGAAACCGACAACGCATGCATGTCGGGTGCCACTGTCTGCACCAGCACAGCAAGTTTTGAGCAAATATCTCCTTCCGTTCGGCCGCAATGGCAAGAAGCTTGTGCATCTTCACTGTTAGTCGCGGTCAATGGGAAAAGGCGCTTATCTGCAATCTAGGTGTTTCTGCGTGCTGCGCCCGCCCAAAGAGTGACCGGGTTAAAACGACAACGCAGGCATGTCGGGTGCCAATGTCTGCACCAGCACAGCAAGTTTTGAGCAAATATCTCCCTCCGTTCGGCCGCAATGGCAAGAAGCTTGTGCATCTTCTCTGTTCGTCGTGGTCAATGGGAAAAGGCGCTTATCTGCAATCTAGGTGTTTCTGCGAGCTGCGCCCGCCCAAAGAGTGCCTGGGTGAAAACGACAACGCAGGCATGTCGGGTGCCACTGTCTGCACCAGCACAGCAAGTTTTGAGCAAATATCTCCTTCCGTTCGGCCGCAATGGCAAGAAGCTTGTGCATCTTCTCTGTTCGTCGCGGTCAATGGGAAAAGGCGCTTATCTGCAATCTAGGTGTTTCTGCGTGCTGCGCCCGCCCAAAGAGTGCCCGGGTGAAAACGACAACGCAGGCATGTCGGGTGCCACTGTCTGCACCAGCACAGCAAGTTTTGAGCAAATATCTCCTCCCGTTCGGCCGCAATGGCAAGAAGCTTGTGCATCTTCTCTGTTCGTCGCGGTCAATGGGAAAAGGCGCTTATCTGCAATCTAGGTGTTTCTGCGTGCTGCGCCCGCCCAAAGAGTGCCTGGGTGAAAACGACAACGCAGGCATGTCGGGTGCCACTGTCTGCACCAGCACAGCAAGTTTTGAGCAAATATCTCCTTCCGTTCGGCCGCAATGGCAAGAAGCTTGTGCATCTTCTCTGTTCGTCGCGGTCAATGGGAAAAGGCGCTTATCTGCAATCTAGGTGTTTCTGCGTGCTGCGCCCGCCCAAAGAGTGACCGGGTTAAAACGACAACGCAGGCATGTCGGTTGCCACTGTCTGCACCAGCACAGCAAGTTTTGAGCAAATACCTCCTTCCGTTCGGCCGCAATGGCATGAAGCTTGTGCATCTTCTCTGTTCGTCGCGGTCAATGGGAAAAGGAGCTTATCTGCAATCTAGGTGTTTCTGCGTGCTGCGCCTGCCCAAAGAGTGCCCGGGTGAAAACGACAATGCAGGCATGTCGGGTGCCACTGTCTGCACCAGCACAGCAAGTTTTGAGCAAATATCTCCTTCCGTTCGGCCGCAATGGCAAGAAGCTTGTGCATCTTCTCTGTTCGTCGCGGTCAATGGGAAAAGGCGCTTATCTGCAATCTAGGTGTTTCTGCGTGCTGCGCCCGCCCAAAGAGTGCCCGGGTGAAAACGACAACGCAGGCATGTCGGGTGCCAATGTCTGCACCAGCACAGCAAGTTTTGAGCAAATATCTCCTTCCGTTCGGCCGCAATGGCAAGAAGCTTGTGCATGTTCTCTGTTCGTCGCGGTCAATGGGAAAAGGCGCTTATCTTCAATCTAGGTGTTTCTGCGTGCTGCGCTCGCCCAAAGAGTGACCGGGTTAAAACGACAACGCAGTCATGTCGGGTGCCACTGTCTGCACCAGCACAGCAATTTTTAAGCAAATATCTCCCTCCGTTCGGCCGCAATGGCAAGAAGCTTGTGCATCTTCTCTGTTCGTCGTGGTCAATGGGAAAAGGCGCTTATCTGCAATCTAGGTGTTTCTGCGAGCTGCGCCCGCCCAAATAGTGCCTGGGTGAAAACGACAACGCAGGCATGTCGGGTGCCACTGTCTGCACCAGCACAGCAAGTTTTGAGCAAATATCTCCTTCCGTTCGGCCGCAATGGCAAGAAGCTTGTGCATCTTCTCTGTTCGTCGCGGTCAATGGGAAAAGGCGCTTATCTGCAATCTAGGTGTTTCTGCGTGCTGCGCCCGCCCAAAGAGTGCCCGGGTGAAAACGACAACGCAGGCATGTCGGGTGCCACTGTCTGCACCAGCACAGCAAGTTTTGAGCAAATATCTCCTTCCGTTCGGCCGCAATGGCAAGAAGCTTGTGCATCTTCTCTCTTCGTCGCGGTCAATGGGAAAAGGCGCTTATCTGCAATCTAGGTGTTTCTGCGTGCTGCGCCCGCTCACAGAGTGCCCGGGTGAAAACGACAACGCATGCATGTCGGGTGCCACTGTCTGCACCAGCACAGCAAGTTTTGAGAAAATATCTCCTTCCGTTCGGCCGCAATGGCAAGAAGCTTGTGCATCTTCACTGATAGTCGCGGTCAATGGGAAAAGGCGCTTATCTGCAATCTAGGTGTTTCTGCGTGCTGCGCCCGCCTAAAGAGTGCCCGGGTGAAAACGACAACGCAGGCATGTCGAGTGCCACTGTCTGCACCAGCACAGCAAGTTTTGAGCAAATATCTCCTTCCGTTCAGCCGCAATGGCAAGAAGCTTGTGCATCTTCTCTGTTCGTCGCGGTCAATGGGAAAAGGCGCTTATCTGCAATCTAGGTGTTTCTGCGTGCTGCGCCCGCCCAAAGAGTGCCCGGGTGAAAACGACAACGCAGGCATGTCGGGTGCCACTGTCTGCACCAGCACAGCAAGTTTTGAGCAAATATCTCCTTCCGTTCGGCCGCAATGGCAAGAAGCTTGTGCATCTTCTCTGTTCGTCGCGGTCAATGGGAAAAGGCGCTTATCTGCAATCTAGGTGTTTCTGCGAGCTGCGCCCGCCCAAAGAGTGCCTGGGTGAAAACGACAACGCAGGCATGTCGGGTGCCACTGTCTGCACCAGCACAGCAAGTTTTGAGCAAATATCTCCTCCCGTTCGGCCGCAATGGCAAGAAGCTTGTGCATCTTCTCTGTTCGTCGCGGTCAATGGGAAAAGGCGCTTATCTGCAATCTAGGTGTTTCTGCGTGCTGCGCCCGCCCAAAGAGTGCCTGGGTGAAAACGACAACGCAGGCATGTCGGGTGCCACTGTCTGCACCAGCACAGCAAGTTTTGAGCAAATATCTCCTTCCGTTCGGCCGCAATGGCAAGAAGCTTGTGCATCTTCTCTGTTCGTCGCGGTCAATGGGAAAAGGCGCTTATCTGCAATCTAGGTGTTTCTGCGTGCTGCGCCCGCCCAAAGAGTGACCGGGTTAAAACGACAACGCAGGCATGTCGGTTGCCACTGTCTGCACCAGCACAGCAAGTTTTGAGCAAATACCTCCTTCCGTTCGGCCGCAATGGCATGAAGCTTGTGCATCTTCTCTGTTCGTCGCGGTCAATGGGAAAAGGAGCTTATCTGCAATCTAGGTGTTTCTGCGTGCTGCGCCTGCCCAAAGAGTGCCCGGGTGAAAACGACAATGCAGGCATGTCGGGTGCCACTGTCTGCACCAGCACAGCAAGTTTTGAGCAAATATCTCCTTCCGTTCGGCCGCAATGGCAAGAAGCTTGTGCATCTTCTCTGTTCGTCGCGGTCAATGGGAAAAGGCGCTTATCTGCAATCTAGGTGTTTCTGCGTGCTGCGCCCGCCCAAAGAGTGCCCGGGTGAAAACGACAACGCAGGCATGTCGGGTGCCAATGTCTGCACCAGCACAGCAAGTTTTGAGCAAATATCTCCTTCCGTTCGGCCGCAATGGCAAGAAGCTTGTGCATCTTCTCTGTTCGTCGCGGTCAATGGGAAAAGGCGCTTATCTTCAATCTAGGTGTTTCTGCGTGCTGCGCCCGCCCAAAGAGTGACCGGGTTAAAACGACAACGCAGTCATGTCGGGTGCCACTGTCTGCACCAGCACAGCAATTTTTAAGCAAATATCTCCCTCCGTTCGGCCGCAATGGCAAGAAGCTTGTGCATCTTCTCTGTTCGTCGTGGTCAATGGGAAAAGGCGCTTATCTGCAATCTAGGTGTTTCTGCGAGCTGCGCCCGCCCAAATAGTGCCTGGGTGAAAACGACAACGCAGGCATGTCGGGTGCCACTGTCTGCACCAGCACAGCAAGTTTTGAGCAAATATCTCCTTCCGTTCGGCCGCAATGGCAAGAAGCTTGTGCATCTTCTCTGTTCGTCGCGGTCAATGGGAAAAGGCGCTTATCTGCAATCTAGGTGTTTCTGCGTGCTGCGCCCGCCCAAAGAGTGCCCGGGTGAAAACGACAACGCAGGCATGTCGGGTGCCACTGTCTGCACCAGCACAGCAAGTTTTGAGCAAATATCTCCTTCCGTTCGGCCGCAATGGCAAGAAGCTTGTGCATCTTCTCTGTTCGTCGCGGTCAATGGGAAAAGGCGCTTATCTGCAATCTAGGTGTTTCTGCGTGCTGCGCCCGCTCACAGAGTGCCCGGGTGAAAACGACAACGCATGCATGTCGGGTGCCACTGTCTGCACCAGCACAGCAAGTTTTGAGAAAATATCTCCTTCCGTTCGGCCGCAATGGCAAGAAGCTTGTGCATCTTCACTGATAGTCGCGGTCAATGGGAAAAGGCGCTTATCTGCAATCTAGGTGTTTCTGCGTGCTGCGCCCGCCTAAAGAGTGCCCGGGTGAAAACGACAAGGCAGGCATGTCGAGTGCCACTGTCTGCACCAGCACAGCAAGTTTTGAGCAAATATCTCCTTCCGTTCAGCCGCAATGGCAAGAAGCTTGTGCATCTTCTCTGTTCGTCGCGGTCAATGGGAAAAGGCGCTTATCTGCAATCTAGGTGTTTCTGCGTGCTGCGCCTGCCCAAAGAGTGCCCGGGTGAAAACGACAACGCAGGCATGTCGGGTGCCACTGTCTGCACTAGCATAGCAAGTTTTGAGCAAATATGTCCTTCCGTTCGACCGCAATGGCAAGAAGCTTGTGCATCTTCTCTGTTCGTCGCGGTCAATGGGAAAAGGCGCTTATCTGCAATCTAGGTGTTTCTGCGTGCTGCGCCCGCCCAAAGAGTGACCGGGTTAAAACGACAACGCAGGCATGTCGGGTGCCACTGTCTGCACCATCACAGCAAGTTTTGAGCAAATATCTCCTTCCGTTCGGCCTCAATGGCAAGAAGCTTGTGCATCCTCTCTGTTCGTCGCGGTCAATGGGAAAAGACGCTTATCTGCAATCTAGGTGTTTCTGCGTGCTGCGCCCGCCCAAAGAGTGCCCGAGTGAAAACGACAACGCAGTCATGTCGGGTGCCACTGTCTGCACCATCACAGCAAGTTTTGAGCAAATATCTCCTTCCGTTCGGCCGCAATGGCAAGAAGCTTGTGCATCTTCTCTGTTCGTCGCGGTCAATGGGAAAAGGCGCTTATCTGCAATCTAGGTGTTTCTGCGTGCTGCGCCCGCCCAAAGAGTGCCCGGGTGAAAACGACAACGCAGGCATGTCGGGTGCCACTGTCTGCACCAGCACAGCAAGTTTTGAGCAAATATCTCCTTCCGTTCGGCCGCAATGGCAAGAAACTTGTGCATCTTCTCTGTTCGTCGCGGTCAATGGGAAAAGGCGCTTATCTGCAATCTAGGTGTTTCTGCGTGCTGCGCCCGCCCACAGAGTGCCCGGGTGAAACCGACAACGCATGCTTGTCGGGTGCCACTGTCTGCACCAGCACAGCAAGTTTTGAGCAAATATCTCCTTCCGTTCAGCCGCAATGGCAAGAAGCTTGTGCATCTTCTCTGTTCGTCGCGGTCAATGGGAAAAGGCGCTTATCTGCAATCTAGGTGTTTCTGCGTGCTGCGCCTGCCCAAAGAGTGCCCGGGTGAAAACGACAACGCAGGCATGTCGGGTGCCACTGTCTGCACTAGCATAGCAAGTTTTGAGCAAATATGTCCTTCCGTTCGACCGCAATGGCAAGAAGCTTGTGCATCTTCTCTGTTCGTCGCGGTCAATGGGAAAAGGCGCTTATCTGCAATCTAGGTGTTTCTGCGTGCTGCGCCCGCCCAAAGAGTGACCGGGTTAAAACGACAACGCAGGCATGTCGGGTGCCACTGTCTGCACCATCACAGCAAGTTTTGAGCAAATATCTCCTTCCGTTCGGCCTCAATGGCAAGAAGCTTGTGCATCCTCTCTGTTCGTCGCGGTCAATGGGAAAAGACGCTTATCTGCAATCTAGGTGTTTCTGCGTGCTGCGCCCGCCCAAAGAGTGCCCGAGTGAAAACGACAACGCAGTCATGTCGGGTGCCACTGTCTGCACCATCACAGCAAGTTTTGAGCAAATATCTCCTTCCGTTCGGCCGCAATGGCAAGAAGCTTGTGCATCTTCTCTGTTCGTCGCGGTCAATGGGAAAAGGCGCTTATCTGCAATCTAGGTGTTTCTGCGTGCTGCGCCCGCCCAAAGAGTGCCCGGGTGAAAACGACAACGCAGGCATGTCGGGTGCCACTGTCTGCACCAGCACAGCAAGTTTTGAGCAAATATCTCCTTCCGTTCGGCCGCAATGGCAAGAAACTTGTGCATCTTCTCTGTTCGTCGCGGTCAATGGGAAAAGGCGCTTATCTGCAATCTAGGTGTTTCTGCGTGCTGCGCCCGCCCACAGAGTGCCCGGGTGAAACCGACAACGCATGCTTGTCGGGTGCCACTGTCTGCACCAGCACAGCAAGTTTTGAGCAAATATCTCCTTCCGTTCGGCCGCAATGGCAAGAAGCTTGTGCATCTTCACTGTTAGTCGCGGTCAATGGGAAAAGGCGCTTATCTGCAATCTAGGTGTTTCTGCGTGCTGCGCCCGCCTTAAGAGTGCCCGGGTGAAAACGACAACGCAGGCATGTCGGGTGCCACTGTCTGCACCAGCACAGCAAGTTTTGAGCAAATATCTCCTCCCGTTCGGCCGCAATGGCAAGAAGCTTGTGCATCTTCTCTGTTCGTCGCGGTCAATGGGAAAAGGCGCTTATCTGCAATCTAGGTGTTTCTGCGTGCTGCGCCCGCCCAAAGAGTGCCCGGGTGAAAACGACAAAGCAGGCATGTCGAGTGCCACTGTCTGCACCAGCACAGCTAGTTTTGAGCAAATATCTCCTTCCGTTCAGCCGCAATGGCAAGAAGCTTGTGCATCTTCTCTGTTCGTCGCGGTCAATGGGAAAGGGCGCTTATCTGCAATCTAGGTGTTTCTGCGTGCTGCGCCTGCCCAAAGAGTGCCCGGGTGAAAACGACAACGCAGGCATGTCGGGTGCCACTGTCTGCACTAGCATAGCAAGTTTTGAGCAAATATCTCCTTCCGTTCGACCGCAATGGCAAGAAGCTTGTGCATCTTCTCTGTTCGTCGCGGTCAATGGGAAAAGGCGCTTATCTGCAATCTAGGTGTTTCTGCGTGCTGCGCCCGCCCAAAGAGTGACCGGGTTAAAACGACAACGCAGGCATGTCGGTTGCCACTGTCTGCACCAGCACAGCAATTTTTAAGCAAATATCTCCCTCCGTTCGGCCGCAATGGCAAGAAGCTTGTGCATCTTCTCTGTTCGTCGTGGTCAATGGGAAAAGGCGCTTATCTGCAATCTAGGTGTTTCTGCGAGCTGCGCCCGCCCAAAGAGTGCCTGGGTGAAAACGACAACGCAGGCATGTCGGGTGCCACTGTCTGCACCAGCACAGCAAGTTTTGAGCAAATATCTCCTTCCGTTCGGCCGCAATGGCAAGAAGCTTGTGCATCTTCTCTGTTCGTCGCGGTCAGTGGGAAAAGGCGCTTATCTGCAATCTAGGTGTTTCTGCGTGCTGCGCCCGCCCAAAGAGTGCCCGGGTGAAAACGACAACGCAGGCATGTCGGGTGCCACTGTCTGCACCAGCACAGCAAGTTTTGAGCAAATATCTCCTTCCGTTCGGCCGCAATGGCAAGAAGCTTGTGCATCTTCTCTGTTCGTCGCGGTCAATGGGAAAAGGCGCTTATCTGCAATCTAGGTGTTTCTGCGTGCTGCGCCCGCCTAAAGAGTGTTCGGGTGAAAACGACAACGCAGGCATGTCGGGTGCCACTGTCTGCACCAGCACAGCAAGTTTTGAGCAAATATCTCCTTCCGTTCGGCCGCAATGGCAAAAAGCTTGTGCATCTTCTCTGTTCGTCGCGGTCAATGGGAAAAGGCGCTTATCTGCAATCTAGGTGTTTCTGCGTGCTGCGCCCGCCCAAAGAGTGCCCGGGTGAAAATGACAACGCAGGCATGTCGGGTGCCACTGTCTGCACCAGCACAGCAAGTTTTGAGCAAATATCTCCTTCCGTTCGGCCGCAATGGCAAGAAGCTTGTGCATCTTCTCTGTTCGTCGCGGTCAATGGGAAAAGGCGCTTATCTGCAATCTAGGTGTTTCTGCGTGCTGCGCCCGCCTAAAGAGTGCCCGGGTGAAAACGACAACGCAGGCATGTCGGGTGCCACTGTCTGCACCAGCACAGCAAGTTTTGAGCAAATATCTCCTTCCGTTCGGCCGCAATGGCAAGAAGCTTGTGCATCTTCTCTGTTCGTCGCGGTCAATTGGAAAAGGCGCTTATCTGCAATCTAGGTGTTTCTGCGTGCTGCGCCCGCCCAAAGAGTGCCCGGGTGAAAACGACAACGC
The DNA here is from genome assembly GCF_029499605.1 of Hyla sarda. NCBI lineage: Eukaryota > Metazoa > Chordata > Amphibia > Anura > Hylidae > Hyla > Hyla sarda. Next base: position 7,180 of record NW_026610248.1, on the reverse strand, counting down.
AGGCATGTCGGGTGCCACTGTCTGCACCAGCACAGCAAGTTTTGAGCAAATACCTCCTTCCGTTCGGCCGCAATGGCATGAAGCTTGTGCATCTTCTCTGTTCGTCGCGGTCAATGGGAAAAGGAGCTTATCTGCAATCTAGGTGTTTCTGCGTGCTGCGCCTGCCCAAAGAGTGCCCGGGTGAAAACGACAATGCAGGCATGTCGGGTGCCACTGTCTGCACCAGCACAGCAAGTTTTGAGCAAATATCTCCTTCCGTTCGGCCGCAATGGCAAGAAGCTTGTGCATCTTCTCTGTTCGTCGCGGTCAATGGGAAAAGGCGCTTATCTGCAATCTAGGTGTTTCTGCGTGCTGCGCCCGCCCAAAGAGTGCCCGGGTGAAAACGACAACGCAGGCATGTCGGGTGCCAATGTCTGCACCAGCACAGCAAGTTTTGAGCAAATATCTCCTTCCGTTCGGCCGCAATGGCAAGAAGCTTGTGCATGTTCTCTGTTCGTCGCGGTCAATGGGAAAAGGCGCTTATCTTCAATCTAGGTGTTTCTGCGTGCTGCGCTCGCCCAAAGAGTGACCGGGTTAAAACGACAACGCAGTCATGTCGGGTGCCACTGTCTGCACCAGCACAGCAATTTTTAAGCAAATATCTCCCTCCGTTCGGCCGCAATGGCAAGAAGCTTGTGCATCTTCTCTGTTCGTCGTGGTCAATGGGAAAAGGCGCTTATCTGCAATCTAGGTGTTTCTGCGAGCTGCGCCCGCCCAAATAGTGCCTGGGTGAAAACGACAACGCAGGCATGTCGGGTGCCACTGTCTGCACCAGCACAGCAAGTTTTGAGCAAATATCTCCTTCCGTTCGGCCGCAATGGCAAGAAGCTTGTGCATCTTCTCTGTTCGTCGCGGTCAATGGGAAAAGGCGCTTATCTGCAATCTAGGTGTTTCTGCGTGCTGCGCCCGCCCAAAGAGTGCCCGGGTGAAAACGACAACGCAGGCATGTCGGGTGCCACTGTCTGCACCAGCACAGCAAGTTTTGAGCAAATATCTCCTTCCGTTCGGCCGCAATGGCAAGAAGCTTGTGCATCTTCTCTCTTCGTCGCGGTCAATGGGAAAAGGCGCTTATCTGCAATCTAGGTGTTTCTGCGTGCTGCGCCCGCTCACAGAGTGCCCGGGTGAAAACGACAACGCATGCATGTCGGGTGCCACTGTCTGCACCAGCACAGCAAGTTTTGAGAAAATATCTCCTTCCGTTCGGCCGCAATGGCAAGAAGCTTGTGCATCTTCACTGATAGTCGCGGTCAATGGGAAAAGGCGCTTATCTGCAATCTAGGTGTTTCTGCGTGCTGCGCCCGCCTAAAGAGTGCCCGGGTGAAAACGACAACGCAGGCATGTCGAGTGCCACTGTCTGCACCAGCACAGCAAGTTTTGAGCAAATATCTCCTTCCGTTCAGCCGCAATGGCAAGAAGCTTGTGCATCTTCTCTGTTCGTCGCGGTCAATGGGAAAAGGCGCTTATCTGCAATCTAGGTGTTTCTGCGTGCTGCGCCCGCCCAAAGAGTGCCCGGGTGAAAACGACAACGCAGGCATGTCGGGTGCCACTGTCTGCACCAGCACAGCAAGTTTTGAGCAAATATCTCCTTCCGTTCGGCCGCAATGGCAAGAAGCTTGTGCATCTTCTCTGTTCGTCGCGGTCAATGGGAAAAGGCGCTTATCTGCAATCTAGGTGTTTCTGCGAGCTGCGCCCGCCCAAAGAGTGCCTGGGTGAAAACGACAACGCAGGCATGTCGGGTGCCACTGTCTGCACCAGCACAGCAAGTTTTGAGCAAATATCTCCTCCCGTTCGGCCGCAATGGCAAGAAGCTTGTGCATCTTCTCTGTTCGTCGCGGTCAATGGGAAAAGGCGCTTATCTGCAATCTAGGTGTTTCTGCGTGCTGCGCCCGCCCAAAGAGTGCCTGGGTGAAAACGACAACGCAGGCATGTCGGGTGCCACTGTCTGCACCAGCACAGCAAGTTTTGAGCAAATATCTCCTTCCGTTCGGCCGCAATGGCAAGAAGCTTGTGCATCTTCTCTGTTCGTCGCGGTCAATGGGAAAAGGCGCTTATCTGCAATCTAGGTGTTTCTGCGTGCTGCGCCCGCCCAAAGAGTGACCGGGTTAAAACGACAACGCAGGCATGTCGGTTGCCACTGTCTGCACCAGCACAGCAAGTTTTGAGCAAATACCTCCTTCCGTTCGGCCGCAATGGCATGAAGCTTGTGCATCTTCTCTGTTCGTCGCGGTCAATGGGAAAAGGAGCTTATCTGCAATCTAGGTGTTTCTGCGTGCTGCGCCTGCCCAAAGAGTGCCCGGGTGAAAACGACAATGCAGGCATGTCGGGTGCCACTGTCTGCACCAGCACAGCAAGTTTTGAGCAAATATCTCCTTCCGTTCGGCCGCAATGGCAAGAAGCTTGTGCATCTTCTCTGTTCGTCGCGGTCAATGGGAAAAGGCGCTTATCTGCAATCTAGGTGTTTCTGCGTGCTGCGCCCGCCCAAAGAGTGCCCGGGTGAAAACGACAACGCAGGCATGTCGGGTGCCAATGTCTGCACCAGCACAGCAAGTTTTGAGCAAATATCTCCTTCCGTTCGGCCGCAATGGCAAGAAGCTTGTGCATCTTCTCTGTTCGTCGCGGTCAATGGGAAAAGGCGCTTATCTTCAATCTAGGTGTTTCTGCGTGCTGCGCCCGCCCAAAGAGTGACCGGGTTAAAACGACAACGCAGTCATGTCGGGTGCCACTGTCTGCACCAGCACAGCAATTTTTAAGCAAATATCTCCCTCCGTTCGGCCGCAATGGCAAGAAGCTTGTGCATCTTCTCTGTTCGTCGTGGTCAATGGGAAAAGGCGCTTATCTGCAATCTAGGTGTTTCTGCGAGCTGCGCCCGCCCAAATAGTGCCTGGGTGAAAACGACAACGCAGGCATGTCGGGTGCCACTGTCTGCACCAGCACAGCAAGTTTTGAGCAAATATCTCCTTCCGTTCGGCCGCAATGGCAAGAAGCTTGTGCATCTTCTCTGTTCGTCGCGGTCAATGGGAAAAGGCGCTTATCTGCAATCTAGGTGTTTCTGCGTGCTGCGCCCGCCCAAAGAGTGCCCGGGTGAAAACGACAACGCAGGCATGTCGGGTGCCACTGTCTGCACCAGCACAGCAAGTTTTGAGCAAATATCTCCTTCCGTTCGGCCGCAATGGCAAGAAGCTTGTGCATCTTCTCTGTTCGTCGCGGTCAATGGGAAAAGGCGCTTATCTGCAATCTAGGTGTTTCTGCGTGCTGCGCCCGCTCACAGAGTGCCCGGGTGAAAACGACAACGCATGCATGTCGGGTGCCACTGTCTGCACCAGCACAGCAAGTTTTGAGAAAATATCTCCTTCCGTTCGGCCGCAATGGCAAGAAGCTTGTGCATCTTCACTGATAGTCGCGGTCAATGGGAAAAGGCGCTTATCTGCAATCTAGGTGTTTCTGCGTGCTGCGCCCGCCTAAAGAGTGCCCGGGTGAAAACGACAAGGCAGGCATGTCGAGTGCCACTGTCTGCACCAGCACAGCAAGTTTTGAGCAAATATCTCCTTCCGTTCAGCCGCAATGGCAAGAAGCTTGTGCATCTTCTCTGTTCGTCGCGGTCAATGGGAAAAGGCGCTTATCTGCAATCTAGGTGTTTCTGCGTGCTGCGCCTGCCCAAAGAGTGCCCGGGTGAAAACGACAACGCAGGCATGTCGGGTGCCACTGTCTGCACTAGCATAGCAAGTTTTGAGCAAATATGTCCTTCCGTTCGACCGCAATGGCAAGAAGCTTGTGCATCTTCTCTGTTCGTCGCGGTCAATGGGAAAAGGCGCTTATCTGCAATCTAGGTGTTTCTGCGTGCTGCGCCCGCCCAAAGAGTGACCGGGTTAAAACGACAACGCAGGCATGTCGGGTGCCACTGTCTGCACCATCACAGCAAGTTTTGAGCAAATATCTCCTTCCGTTCGGCCTCAATGGCAAGAAGCTTGTGCATCCTCTCTGTTCGTCGCGGTCAATGGGAAAAGACGCTTATCTGCAATCTAGGTGTTTCTGCGTGCTGCGCCCGCCCAAAGAGTGCCCGAGTGAAAACGACAACGCAGTCATGTCGGGTGCCACTGTCTGCACCATCACAGCAAGTTTTGAGCAAATATCTCCTTCCGTTCGGCCGCAATGGCAAGAAGCTTGTGCATCTTCTCTGTTCGTCGCGGTCAATGGGAAAAGGCGCTTATCTGCAATCTAGGTGTTTCTGCGTGCTGCGCCCGCCCAAAGAGTGCCCGGGTGAAAACGACAACGCAGGCATGTCGGGTGCCACTGTCTGCACCAGCACAGCAAGTTTTGAGCAAATATCTCCTTCCGTTCGGCCGCAATGGCAAGAAACTTGTGCATCTTCTCTGTTCGTCGCGGTCAATGGGAAAAGGCGCTTATCTGCAATCTAGGTGTTTCTGCGTGCTGCGCCCGCCCACAGAGTGCCCGGGTGAAACCGACAACGCATGCTTGTCGGGTGCCACTGTCTGCACCAGCACAGCAAGTTTTGAGCAAATATCTCCTTCCGTTCAGCCGCAATGGCAAGAAGCTTGTGCATCTTCTCTGTTCGTCGCGGTCAATGGGAAAAGGCGCTTATCTGCAATCTAGGTGTTTCTGCGTGCTGCGCCTGCCCAAAGAGTGCCCGGGTGAAAACGACAACGCAGGCATGTCGGGTGCCACTGTCTGCACTAGCATAGCAAGTTTTGAGCAAATATGTCCTTCCGTTCGACCGCAATGGCAAGAAGCTTGTGCATCTTCTCTGTTCGTCGCGGTCAATGGGAAAAGGCGCTTATCTGCAATCTAGGTGTTTCTGCGTGCTGCGCCCGCCCAAAGAGTGACCGGGTTAAAACGACAACGCAGGCATGTCGGGTGCCACTGTCTGCACCATCACAGCAAGTTTTGAGCAAATATCTCCTTCCGTTCGGCCTCAATGGCAAGAAGCTTGTGCATCCTCTCTGTTCGTCGCGGTCAATGGGAAAAGACGCTTATCTGCAATCTAGGTGTTTCTGCGTGCTGCGCCCGCCCAAAGAGTGCCCGAGTGAAAACGACAACGCAGTCATGTCGGGTGCCACTGTCTGCACCATCACAGCAAGTTTTGAGCAAATATCTCCTTCCGTTCGGCCGCAATGGCAAGAAGCTTGTGCATCTTCTCTGTTCGTCGCGGTCAATGGGAAAAGGCGCTTATCTGCAATCTAGGTGTTTCTGCGTGCTGCGCCCGCCCAAAGAGTGCCCGGGTGAAAACGACAACGCAGGCATGTCGGGTGCCACTGTCTGCACCAGCACAGCAAGTTTTGAGCAAATATCTCCTTCCGTTCGGCCGCAATGGCAAGAAACTTGTGCATCTTCTCTGTTCGTCGCGGTCAATGGGAAAAGGCGCTTATCTGCAATCTAGGTGTTTCTGCGTGCTGCGCCCGCCCACAGAGTGCCCGGGTGAAACCGACAACGCATGCTTGTCGGGTGCCACTGTCTGCACCAGCACAGCAAGTTTTGAGCAAATATCTCCTTCCGTTCGGCCGCAATGGCAAGAAGCTTGTGCATCTTCACTGTTAGTCGCGGTCAATGGGAAAAGGCGCTTATCTGCAATCTAGGTGTTTCTGCGTGCTGCGCCCGCCTTAAGAGTGCCCGGGTGAAAACGACAACGCAGGCATGTCGGGTGCCACTGTCTGCACCAGCACAGCAAGTTTTGAGCAAATATCTCCTCCCGTTCGGCCGCAATGGCAAGAAGCTTGTGCATCTTCTCTGTTCGTCGCGGTCAATGGGAAAAGGCGCTTATCTGCAATCTAGGTGTTTCTGCGTGCTGCGCCCGCCCAAAGAGTGCCCGGGTGAAAACGACAAAGCAGGCATGTCGAGTGCCACTGTCTGCACCAGCACAGCTAGTTTTGAGCAAATATCTCCTTCCGTTCAGCCGCAATGGCAAGAAGCTTGTGCATCTTCTCTGTTCGTCGCGGTCAATGGGAAAGGGCGCTTATCTGCAATCTAGGTGTTTCTGCGTGCTGCGCCTGCCCAAAGAGTGCCCGGGTGAAAACGACAACGCAGGCATGTCGGGTGCCACTGTCTGCACTAGCATAGCAAGTTTTGAGCAAATATCTCCTTCCGTTCGACCGCAATGGCAAGAAGCTTGTGCATCTTCTCTGTTCGTCGCGGTCAATGGGAAAAGGCGCTTATCTGCAATCTAGGTGTTTCTGCGTGCTGCGCCCGCCCAAAGAGTGACCGGGTTAAAACGACAACGCAGGCATGTCGGTTGCCACTGTCTGCACCAGCACAGCAATTTTTAAGCAAATATCTCCCTCCGTTCGGCCGCAATGGCAAGAAGCTTGTGCATCTTCTCTGTTCGTCGTGGTCAATGGGAAAAGGCGCTTATCTGCAATCTAGGTGTTTCTGCGAGCTGCGCCCGCCCAAAGAGTGCCTGGGTGAAAACGACAACGCAGGCATGTCGGGTGCCACTGTCTGCACCAGCACAGCAAGTTTTGAGCAAATATCTCCTTCCGTTCGGCCGCAATGGCAAGAAGCTTGTGCATCTTCTCTGTTCGTCGCGGTCAGTGGGAAAAGGCGCTTATCTGCAATCTAGGTGTTTCTGCGTGCTGCGCCCGCCCAAAGAGTGCCCGGGTGAAAACGACAACGCAGGCATGTCGGGTGCCACTGTCTGCACCAGCACAGCAAGTTTTGAGCAAATATCTCCTTCCGTTCGGCCGCAATGGCAAGAAGCTTGTGCATCTTCTCTGTTCGTCGCGGTCAATGGGAAAAGGCGCTTATCTGCAATCTAGGTGTTTCTGCGTGCTGCGCCCGCCTAAAGAGTGTTCGGGTGAAAACGACAACGCAGGCATGTCGGGTGCCACTGTCTGCACCAGCACAGCAAGTTTTGAGCAAATATCTCCTTCCGTTCGGCCGCAATGGCAAAAAGCTTGTGCATCTTCTCTGTTCGTCGCGGTCAATGGGAAAAGGCGCTTATCTGCAATCTAGGTGTTTCTGCGTGCTGCGCCCGCCCAAAGAGTGCCCGGGTGAAAATGACAACGCAGGCATGTCGGGTGCCACTGTCTGCACCAGCACAGCAAGTTTTGAGCAAATATCTCCTTCCGTTCGGCCGCAATGGCAAGAAGCTTGTGCATCTTCTCTGTTCGTCGCGGTCAATGGGAAAAGG
>NW_026610247.1:0-15720 GCF_029499605.1 Hyla sarda | reverse complement strand
GGTCCACTGTTCTGGCACCACGGGGGCCTTTGTAAACGCACATGGTCCCTGACTCCCATTCCAAACAAATTCTCTCTCCAAAAGCTCAATGGCGCTCCTCCTCTTCTGAGCATTGTAGTGCGCCATCTCCAGAGATCTTGAGACCAGAGAAGTAGATTGTCGATATTACTGATCAGTATTAAAAATCAAAAGATAGCTATTAACTGTTATAATTTAATAATGGGAATAAGTATCTCCTCCAATAAAAAAATTAATTCCCCCTCTTCCCATTTTACAAATAAAAATTTGTAAAAAAAAAAAAAAATTTATCAACATATTTGGCATAACAATGTCCAGAAAAGTCAGAATTATTAAAATATAGTGTTAATGATTCCATATGGTGAACGGCATAAAACGTAAAAATAAAAAAAGTCCAATGCTGAATTGTGATCACATCCCAGAAAAAAATAAAATAAAAAAAAGTCATCAAAAATCACATGTACGCAAATGTGGTACCGATAAAAACAACAAATCACAGATTAAGTGCCAATACAAGCATAACCATATGAATAAAACATGTCCAGGGGTTAAATGTGAGTGCAGGTGCAGTGAACATGAAAAATTCAGGACAACAGGTTTTCATTTTTGTGCTTAAGTTTTTTCCTCCTCACCTTCTTAAAATCATAACACAGACTCCTATAAGGGCTGTTTTTTTGCGCCACTTATTGTACTTTGTAATGACATCAATCATTTCACCACAAAATCTACAGCAAAACGAGAAAAAAAATATTAGTGGGGCAAAATTGAAAAAAAAACAAACACCATTTAGAATTTTTTTTTAGGGACTTCCGATTCTACACAGTGCACTTTTTGGTAAAAATGACACCTTGTTCTTTAGATCCATACAATTAAATTGATATCCAGCTCATTAAGGTTTGATTTTGTTTAACATTAAAAGTTATAACTTTTTGCACCAAAATTAGTACCTTTAAAATTGTCCTCTTCTGACCTCTATAACTTTTTCCGTATGCAGGGATGTATACGGAAAAAAATTAGCCCTCGTACAATTTAAAACGTACTTACAATGTTCAAAAAGTTTGATTTTTTTTTTTAAACAGTACAAAAAGAGTAAAGCGTGTACCCAAACATTGACCCACAGTATAAAAAGAACATGTCGGTGTTATCATACACTTCACTGTGTAAAAATAAAAACTCTCAAAAGTTGCAAAATTGCGGTTTACTTCTCAATTTACTGCCGCAAATAATATATATACATTTTTATAGTACCATATATTTTATGTTAAAATTAAAGGTTTCATTACAAAGTACAGTTGGTCGCAAAAGAAACAAACCCTCATATGGGTCTTTAGGTTGAACATTTTAAGATTTATGGCTCTTAGAAGGGGAGGAGGAAAAATTTTAAACATAAAAATGAAACTGTCCTTTCTCCTCAAGACCAAAATGGGCTGTGACTTCTAAAGGGGTTAAAACTGTAATCTTCAAATCCTTTGTAAACCCCCAGTATATAACTGTACATAGTGTAAGTAAAGTACAGTACAGCCATTACAATGGATACACATACACGTGATGTCATCTGCTGTGACATCACACATCAAAGAGACTTTCTCCAGGGTAGAATCCAATCCCTAACACTTATTTCCTCGGTTCGGCGGGTGAACACGTTCTCCTACTAGACCTGCGCTTATTTTGCAAATTGAAGAGAATTTTGTCTATTTAGGCAAAAGGATCCTGTAGGGACGGCGACCATGAAGCTAAGAGGTAGGAATAATGAAAACTTCCAAAATTTCTGTTTAAAAATGGATTTTACATGAATGTATTAGTGTAAAGTTAATATAGTAGAGTTCTGAATGCTTGGAGCGGGCGGTGGGGGTCGTGACATCCCGGCCACGCCCCCTCAATGTAAGTCTATGGGAGGGGGTGTGGTGTGATGTCACGAGGGGCGTGGCTGTGACGTTACGACCCTGTTACCCAGTGTTCTGAATAAAGGCTAGGTGCTGCACAGAGATCACTGGGGTCCCAGCTGCGGGACCACGGCGATCAGACATCTTATCCCCTATCCTTTACATAGGGGATAAGATGTCTAGGGGCAGAGTACCCTTTAAGTCTCTTACAGCAATTGGGTAAAGGTTTACTCCTGTGAGATAAATGATTTTGTGTGAACATACACACAGACATATATATATATATATATATATATATATATATATACATAAATAAATGAATGAATATAGGTCTAATATATTGTATCCTGTCGCTATTTTGCAGATATCCCAGTTCTCTCTGTGCCTGTCGTGTGTCTCATACATTACGTGACGAGTTTCCTTTGGCGGTATACTAACCTATATCATTATAAGGTCACTCCACCATATTATGAGATCCATAAAATACCTGGGAAGAAGATTAAGCACCGTGGTCAGCGAGCAGATGTGGCTATTGACATGGCTTTAGGTGACAATTCAGACCCACATGAATCCAGGCACAGCGATCATGTGACAGTCACCATGGCGGATAACCAGATGGATTTACCAACAACCTCTGAAGATGCCTCGGAGCCCAAAGTGTCTTGGCTGCAGCGGACTTGGCAATATGCTAAAAGCAAACTGAAGTGGTCCAATTATGTATCCAATGTGTGGGTTGGAGCATGGGCCATGGCCAACCGCACACTAACCGGCATGATGACCACATTCAAGATGCCATTTTACTTCCTACATACAAAGCTAAGAAGTATTACAGCAAAGGCCATTGACGATCAATGTGAACCAGTTTAACAAGATGCTGATTGGGTCACACAAGGTCTGCATATGGTTGGGGGTGGGGGTGGGGAGGAGCCCGAAATGCAGCCACCTCCACGTGGTGGGCTCTGGGTCACTTGATACATTAACAAGTGAGCGAGGAGCTGCATAATTCAAGGCACATTTCCCATATTGGACATACAGCTTGTAATAGAGACAGAAGATATTGTCCACATGGAAACAAATTTTGCACATAAGTGGGAAAACAAGCCCCCCTATTGGATGATTAAGGAATCAGAGATCTGTATAAGGGGAGAGGTGGATTCCCAGGAATGGAGGATGACAATATAACTTTAGCATAATATCTCTGGATAAGTGGATATGGTAGAAACAGTATCATAATTTTTATTACTATTATTATTATTAACCCCTTAACTCCTTAAGGACCCAGGGCGTATGGATACACCCTGGTTTTTTTATTGTTAAGTACCCAGGGCGTATACATACGCCCGTGGGAATTCAGGTCCCCGCCGCGCACCGGTTGGGGACTGGACTGGGATGCCTCCTGAAATCATTCAGCAGGCATCCCGTGCAACATGTCGCCAATTCCGGGTCATACGGGTCTATGGTGACCCGGAATATAAGGGGGATATCGGTTGTCCGAGACATCCACGATCCCCCTGAAGGGATAGGAGTGAGGTGGCAGGGGTGCCACCCCTCCTATCCCTACTATTGGTCATCAAGAAGCGACGACCAATAGCAAATTGGGGGCGGGGGGGGTTAACTTTCGGTTTCCCTGTTCTGCCCACCCACAGTAGGCAGGGCAGAATGGGGAAACTGACAGGGACTGCCGCAGAAGTTTAATTACTCATGGGCGGCGGTAGCAGGCGGTGATCAATGGGGGTGATCGGCGGCAGAAGAGGAGAACGACGATGCGGCTCCTTGGATCCTACGGAAGCTGGTGAGTTGCCTGGCAACATCTGGAGGTCTACAGTCTGAGACCACTATACAGTGGTCTCTAAACTGGAGCCCTCCAGAAGTTGCAAAACTACAACTCCTAGCATGCCTACACAGCAGTTTGCTGTCTGGGCATGCTGGGATATGTAGTTTTGCAACTTCTGGAGGGCCACAGTTTGGAGATCACTGTACAGCGATCTCTTAAACTGTGACCCTCCAGCTGTTGCAAAACTACAAATCCCAGCATGCCCAAACAGCAAACAGCTGTCTCGGCAAGCTGGGAGTTGTAGTTGCGTACCTCCAGCTGTTGCATAACTACGTCTCCCAGCATGCCCTTCTGCGATCAGTACATGCTGGGAATTGTAGTCTTGCAAAAGCTGGAGGCACACTGTTTGGAAAGTACTGAGTCAGGTCACAGAACCTAACTGAAGGTTTTCCAACCAGTGTGCCTCCAGCTATTGCTAAAGTACATCTACCAGCATGCATGGTCTGTCAGTGCATGCTGGGAGTTGTAGTTTTGAAACAGCTGGAGGTTTAACTCCCCATGTGAATGTACAGGGTACATTCACATGGGCGAGTTTACAGTGAGTTTTCTGCTTCAAGTTTGAGCTGCGGCAAATTTTTCGCCACAGCCCAAACTCCTAGTGGGCAACTCAACGTAAACCTCCGCCAGTGCGAATGTACCCTAAAAACACTACACTACATAATAAAGGGTAAAACACTACATATACACCCCCTTACACTGTCTCCCCCCCCCCAATAAAAATGAGAAACGTATCGTATGGCCGTGTTTCCAAAACAGATCCTCCAGCTGCTGCAAAACAACAACTCCCAGCATTTCCGGACAGCCGCTCACTGTCCAGGCATGCTGGGAGTTTAGCAACAGCTGGAGGCACCCTGTTTGGAATCACTGGCGTAGAATACCACTATGTCCACTCCTATGCAATCCCTAATGTAGTCCTCAAATGCGCAAGGCGCTGTCTCATTTCGGGGCCCAGTCGTATTTCAAGGAAACAGTTTAGGGCCACATAAGGGGTATTTCCGTACTCTGGAGAAATTGCACTACAAATTTTGGGGGGCTTTTTCTCCTTTTACCCCTTATGAACAGGAAAAGTTGGGGGTTACACCAGCCTGTTAATGTAAAAAAATAAAAATGTTTACACTAGCATGCTGGCGTTGCCCCCTACTTTTTATTTTCACAAGCAAGTAAAGGAAAAAATAGACCCCCAAAATTTGTAACGCAATTTCTCCTGAGCACGGAAATACCCCATATGTGGGCGTAAAATTCTCTGCGGACGCACAGCAGGGCTCAGGAGTGAGAGCACACTATGTACATTTGAGGTCTAATTTGGTGATTTGCACAGGGGTGGCTGATTTTACAGCGGCTCATTTTGGAAACTACACCCCTCACGGAACGTAACAAGGGGTACAGTGAGCCTTAACACCCCACAGGTGTTTGAAAATTTTTCATTAAATTTGGATGGGAAAATGAGAAAAAAAAAAACTAAACATAATATGCTGGTGTTAACCTAAATTTTTCATTTTCACAAGGGAAAATATGAAAAAGCCCCCCAAAATTTGTAACCCCATTTCTTCTGAGTAAGAACATACTCCATATGTGGATGTAAAGTGCTCTGCGGGTGAACTACAATGCTCAGAAGAGAAGGAGCACCATTGGGCTTTTGAAGATAAATTTTGTCCGGAATTGAAGGCCACGTGTGTTTACAAAGCCCCCATAGAGCCAGAACAATGGACCCCTCCCACATGTGACCCCATTTTGGAAACTACACCCCTCAAGTAATGTAATAAGGGGTACAGTGAGCATTTACGCCCCACAGGTGTCTGACAGATTTTTGGAACAGTGGTCCTTGAAAATGAAAAATGTAATTTTTCATTTGCACAGCTTACAGTTCCAAAGAGCTGTCAAACGCCAGTGGGGTGTAAATACTGGGTCTTCAATTTTCTCCTTAAACTTACTGCTATTCCTGTTAAACACCTAAAGGGTTAACAAACATTCTGAATATAATTTTGTATACTTTGATGGGTGCAGTTTTTATAATGGGGTAATTTATGGGGTATTTCTAATATGAAGACCCCTCAAATCCACTTCAAATCTGAACTGGTCCCTGAAAAATTCAGATTTTGAAAATTTTGAGAAAAATTTGAAAATTGCTGCTGAACTTTGAAGCCCACTGATGTCTTCCAAAAGTAAAAAAAAAACATGTCAACTTTATGATGCAAACATGAAGAGATTGTATATGTGAATCAACATATAATTTATTTGGTTTGTCTATTTTCCTCACAAGCAGAGAGCTTCAAGGTTAAAAAAAAAAAAGCAAAATTTTAAAATTTTTGAATTTTTTACCAAGAAATGATGCAAGTATTGACGAAAACTTACCACTATGATAAAGTAGAATATGTCACGAAAAAACTATCTTGGAATCAACTTCATAAGTAAAAGCATCCCAGAGTTAGTAATGCTTAAAGTGACAGTGGTTAGATGTGCAAAAAATGCTCTGGTCCTTAAGGCCAAAATGACCTCGATCCTTAAGGGGTTAAAGCAGAAAAGTTTTCCCTTATGTAAATAGCTGAAGTTCTTTATCTACCCTTTATTACCAGTAGCATTGCTAGAGAGTGACAGGGGGGGTACCGCATCTGGTGACACCCTAACTAGCCTGTCTGGCACTAAATAGCTGCACTCCAACTATCCCGCAAAAACCCATCCACCGTCCTCAGAAATAAAAAAAGTATTAAAAACATACTATGCCGCACCATGAATATCCGTACTCTGGGGGCTTTTTTGCTCAATTTTGAGCCCACATTTTGTGACGTTGTCAGACCAGAGAAGTAGATTGTCGATATTACCGATCAGTATTAATTGATCGTCCTAATCAGCGAGTACTTGCCGCGTTAGATGAGCCGGCTCGTCCTGAAGCTAAACTGTCACAGCATGTAAACATGGAAACATGCTGTGACATTGAAGTGACTTCAGCTTTCATAGACAGCTGATCATCACAGACATCGTCCGCGGGTCACCTCATGGCTGGCCTGGCCCCCTGATTGTTGTGATTGGTCAATCAATCCAGATTGACCAATCACAGCAGAGGCAGTTGAAAAAAACTGCCTTTCACAGCTCCGATCTCCTCAGTGTAGGGAGATCTGTGAGGAGATTGGAGCTGTGTGAGCTCTGTGTGAAATAAAACATCAAACAGACCCCTATAACCCCCCCATACCCATCCTAGTGCTCCTGTCTAGGGGACATCAGCTGTCTTGGACATCTGATTGTCACCATGCAGTGATTTCTGTAAACTGTAAGCCTCCTTATGTTGCTAAACTACAACTCCCAGCATGCCCAGACAGCTGTTGGCTGTCAGGGCATGCTGGGATTTGTAGTTTTGCAACATCTGGAGAGCCACAGTTTGGAGATCACTGTGCAGTGATCTCTAAACTGTGGCCCTCCAGATGTTGCAAAACTACAACTCCCAGCATGCACGAACAGCAAACTGCTGACTTGCCATGCTGGAAGTTAGAGTTGCGTGTGTGGTAAGTCTCAGGGGTAGGGGTAGTACAGTCAGGGATTTGCTTTGGTATATCAGGGGTTAATGTTAACCCTATAGTTCGTGACGCCAGGCTGAGGGCTAGTATGTTGAGATGACTCTCCGGCCTATCGCCGCCCTTCCCAGTAACGATAGGTGCATAAGAATAAAGACTGAAGGTCCACAAGATAGTTGAATTTGAACTTGCATAAACTTTACTTAAAGGCTTGCGGTACATCCACAGAGTAGTAACAGTCTCAATTAAACAGTCTCTCTATACTTAAATGACTGACAGATGTTGCGGACCTTGACTTTAGATAATAGTCTCTGAATTCAGGGTATATTGCGAAGATCCGTCCGGATTTAGGGGATAGATAAGGTCCGGTGGTCTTGCAGAGTGTTTAGTGATTGATACACTCGCAATTTGGAATAGAACAGCCGTCGCCGCAAGGCTAAGGCCTAGACACACTGATGACAGCAGCGCAGATCCTTTCTCGTCAACAGCCAGAAACCAAGAGAGATTAATGGCCACCGCGCCCTTATATGGGCAGGGGCGGGGCCGTTTTGATTGGTCCAGCCATCTGTCCCTCACCGTCACAAAGGAAATGAGTGCATTATGTCACAGGGACCTCCAAAGGTCCTCAAGCAAAAATACCATTGAGTTTACCTGATCACGTGACCCGCAGGTCCTGCTACGCTTCTCAAAGGTAATTAACTATTTATGTACATTTTATACAGTTAAACTTCCACAAATAAGGAGCATATGACTAGAGTAATAACTATAGGGGTGAGAGGTGACTAGGGGTGGACTAGGGGTGGGCGCTTCGGGCCCAGAATAGTCACGTTGCCTTGACGACAACGCAGGGGGATGTTCATTACCAACGTCCGTCTGCGTCGTCGTCAAGGCAACGCCTCTATTTCGGGCTCGAAGCGCGGAGAAGAGGCCCCCCGGTGAAGATGGCAGCCCGGAACCACTATCCCACCGGACGACCTCCCCACCGGACAGTATTGCAGCACCGGACCAGTGGAGCACCGTCCCGCCGAACGGAGGTGAGTAGAGAACTAAAGGGGGTGAGAGGGGGGGGCTGGATGATGTCGAAGGCCGCAGTGGTCTTCAACCTGCGGACCTCCAGAGGTTTCAAAACTACAACTCCCAGCAAGCCCGGACAGCCGATGGCTGCCCGGGCTTGCTGGGAGTTGTAGTTTTGAAACCTCTGGAGGTCCGCAGAAGACCACTGTATCAGACATTGACAAGCGGTGATGATGAAGGTGGGGGGGGGGGGGAGGGACTGATGACAAGGGGATGATGACAAGGGGATGATGAAGGGGGGGGTGTGGGATGATGACAAGGGGATGATGAAGGGGGGGGGGATTATGACAAGGGGATGATGAAGGGGGTGGGGATGATGAAAAGGGGATGATGACAAGGGGATGATGAAGGGGGGTGGGGGTGATGACAAGGGGATGATGATAAGGGGATGATGAAGGGGGGGGGTGTGGGATGATTACAAGGGGATGATGAAGGGGGGTGGGGATGATGAAAAGGGGATGATGACAAGGGGGTGATGAAGGGGGGTTGTGGGATGGACAAGGGGATGATGAAGGGGGGGGGTGATGACAGGCGGTGATGATGAAGGGGGGGATGATGACAGGCGGTGATGATGAAGGGGGAATGATGACAGGCGGTGATGATGAAGGGGGGATGATGACAGGCGGTGATGATGAAGGGGGGATGATGACAGGCGGTGATGATGAAGGGGGGATGATGACAGGCGGTGATGATGTATTTCCTGGGATTTTGGGGTGAAATTAGGGGCCTCTGCCTATATTCGGGTCGGCTTATACTCGAGTATATACGGTGTGTGTATATATATCACATTTTTTTCAAAGCTGCAAAATTGTGTTCTTTAGTCATTTATTGGTTTTTGCTTATGTGTGCAAAAAAAAAATGGTATTCAAAAGTGATTTATTGGTTTTTGCTTATGTAAGCCAAATTTATCAACCCCCTGTAGTAGTTTAATAATGTGTCACACAAAGCAAAACCAAAAGCAAGAAAAGATGGCAGCCCGGAACCACTATCCCACCGGACGACCTCCACACCGGACAGTCCTGCAGCACCGGACCAGCGGAGTACTGTCCCGCCGAACGGAGGTGAGTACAGAACTAAAGGGGGTGAGAGGGGGGGCTGGATGATGTTGAAGGCCGCAGTGGTCTTCAACCCTTCGGACCTCCAGAGGTTTCAAAATTACAACTCCCAGCAAGCCCGGACTATACAAAAGGACCCCGACGTCCTAGGGACTCTGGCTATGGGGACCTATAAACAGGTACCGTATAGGATGCGGTACCGGGACACCACACGTGCCTCAAGCTGTTGCATAACTACAACTCCCAGCATGCCCTTTGGCCATCAGTGCATGCTGGGAGTTGTAGTTTTGCCACAGCAAGAAGCACACTGGTGACGAAACACAGTAAGGTAACAGAACCTAACTCAGTGTTTCCCCACCAGTGTGCCTCCAGCTGTTGCAAAACTACAACTCCCAGCATGCACTGACAGACCGTTTATGATGGGAGTGTTCGTTTTGTAACAGCTGGAGGCACCCTGGTGGGGAAGCACTGAGTTTGTCTGTTCCCTAACACGGTTTTCCTCACCAGTGGGCCTCCAGCTGTGGCAAAACTACAACTCCCAGCATGCACGGTCTGTGAGTCCATGCTGAGAGTTGAAGTTTTGCAACAGCTGGAGGTTTGACCCCCCCCCCCCCAATGATGTGAACGTACAGGGTATATTCACACAAGCTGGGGTTTACAGTAAGTTTCCCACTACAAATTTGAGCTGCAGAAAATTTTCCTCCGCAGCTCAAACTCCCTGCGGGAAACTCACTATGAACCCCCGCCCGTGGGAATATACCCTAAAAACCCTACACTACGCTACCACAAAATAAAGAGTAATACACTACATATACATATACCCTTACACAGTGTACACCCTCCCCCATAAAAATTTAAAACGTCTGGTACGGCACTGTTTGCAAAAAGGAGCCTCCGGCTGTTGCAAAACAACAACTTCCAGCATTGCCGGACAGCCATTGACTGTCCAGGCATGCTGGGAGTTTTGCCACAGCTGGAGGTACCCTGTTTGGGAAACACTGCTGTAGGGTATTTATGGTAGCAGAGTCAATTGTAATGCTTGCATCTGGGTCCTCCCCTATGCAAATCTCTAATTTAGTCCTCAAATGCGCATGGTGCTCTCTCACTTTGGAGCCCTGTCATATTTCAAGGAAACGGTTTAGGGACACATATGGGGTATTTCCGTACTCGGGAGAAATTGTGTTACAAATTTTGGGGGCTTTTTCTAATTTTACCCCTTATGAAATGGAAAAGTTGGGGTCTACACCAGTATGTTTTTTTACACTAACATGCTGGTGTTGTCCCATACTTTTTATTTTCAAAAAAGACCCCCAAAATTTGTACGGAAATACCCCATATGTGGGCGTACAATGCTCTGCGGATGCACAACAAGGCTCAGGAGTGAGAGCGCACTATGTACATTTGAGGCCTAAATTGGTGATTTGCACAGAGGTGGCTGAAAGTTGCAACGGTTCTGACATAAACACACAAAAAAAATACCCACATGTGACCCCATTTTGGAAACTGCATCCCTCATGGAACATAACAAGGGGTATAAAAATCTAATTTTTCACTTTCACGTCCAACTTAAATGCAAACCTGTCAAACACCTGTGAGGTGTTAAGGTTCGCTGTACCCCTTGTTACGTTACTGGAGGGGTGTCGTTTCCCAAATAGTGTGCCATGTGTTTTTTTTTTTTTGCTGTTCTGACACCATGGGGGCTTGCTAAATGCAACATGCCCCCCAAAATCCATTTCAGCAATATTCACCCTCTAAAAGCCCACAGTTGCTCTTTCCCTTTTGAGCCATGTTGTGGGCCCACAGAGCACTTTGCGTCAATATATGAGGTATTTCCATACTTCAGAGAAGTTGGGCTACAAATTTTGTGGGACTTTTTCTCCTAAGAACCCTTACAAAAATGTAAAAAAAAATTGGGCCACATGAACATGTTAGTATAAAAAATGGAAATCTTAATTTTTCTCCTCCACTTTGCTGCTGTTCCTGTAAAACACCTAAAGGGTTAACAAACTTTCTTAATGGCATTTGAATACTTTGAGGGGTGCAGTTTCTACAATGGGGTCATTTGTGGTATATTTCTCACAGAAAGGCCCCTCAAATCCACTTCAGACTTAACTGGTCCCTGAAAAATTCAGATTTTTTATTTTTCGTGAAAAGTTTGAAAAAATGCTGCTATACTTTGAAGCCCTCTAATGTCTTAAAAAAATAAAAACATGAAAACTTTACGATGCAAACATAAAGTAGACATATTCGGGGACATTTATCATTGTTGCTTTGGTAATCGAGTTCTGTTGGCATTTTTTTCTTGCTTTTGGTTTTGCTTTTGTGTGACACATTATTAAACTACCACAGGGGGTTGATAAATTTGGCTTACATAAGCAAAAACCAATAAATCACTTTTGAATACCATTTTTTTTTTTTTTTTTTGCACACATAAGCAAAAACTAATAAATGACTACAGAACACAATTTTGCAGCTTTGAATTTTTATATATATATATATATATATATATATATATACATACACCGTATATACTCGAGTATAAGCCGACCCGAATATAAGCCGAGGCCCCTAATTTCACCCCAAAATCCCAGGAAAAGTTATTGACTCAAGTATAAGCCTAGGGTGGGAAATACATCATCCCCCCTGTCATCATCCAGACCCCCTTCATCATCACCCTGTCATCATCCCCCCTTCATCATCACCGCCTGTCATCATCCCCCCTTCATCATCACCCTGTCATCATCCCCCCTTCATCATCACCGCCTGTCATCATCCCCCCTTCATCATCACCGCCTGTCATCATTCCCCCTTCATCATCACCGCCTGTCATCATCCCCCCCTTCATCATCACCGCCTGTCATCACCCCCCCTTCATCATCCCCTTGTCATCATCCCACACCCCCCCTTCATCATCCCCTTGTCATCATCCCACACACCCCCCTTCATCATCCCCTTGTCATCATCCCCACCCCCTTCATCATCCCCTTGTCATCATCCCCTTTTCATAATCCCCACCCCCCTTCATCATCCCCTTGTCATAATCCCACACCCCCCCTTCATCATCCCCTTGTCCTCATCCCCTTGTCGTCATCCCCACTCCCTTCATCATCCCCTTGTCATCATCCCCTTGTCATCATCCCCACCCCCTTCATAATCCCACACCCCCAATTGATCATCCCCTTGTCATAATCCCCCCCCTTCATCATCCCCTTGTCATCATCCCACACCCCCCCTTCATCATCCCCTTGTCATCAGCCCCCCCCCCCCCACCTTCATCATCACCGCTTGTCAATGTCTGATACAGTGGTCTTCTGCGGACCTCCAGAGGTTTCAAAACTACAACTCCCAGCAAGCCCGGGCAGCCATCGGCTGTCCGGGCTTGCTGGGAGTTGTAGTTTTGAAACCTCTGGAGGTCCGCAGGTTGAAGACCACTGCGGCCTTTAATATCATCTAGCCCCCCCTCTCACCCCCTTTAGTTCTGTACTCACATCCGCTCGGCGGGACGGTGCTCCGCTGGTCCGGTGCTGCAGAACTGTCCGGTGGGGAAGTCCTGCAGCACCGGACCAGCGGAGCACCGTCCCGCCGAGCGGAGGTGAGTACAGAACTAAAGGGGGTGAGAGGGGGGGCTGGATGATGTCAAAGGCCGCAGTGGTCTTCAACCTGCGGACCTCCAGAGGTTTCAAAACGACAACTCCCAGCAAGCCCGGACAGCCGATCCCCTTGTCATCATCCCCTTGTCATCATCTCCATCCCCTTCATCATCCCCTTGTCATCATCCCCTTTTCATAATCCCACACTCCCTTCATCATCCCCTTGTCATAATCCCACCCCCCCTTCATCATCCCCTTGTCATCATCCCCTTGTCATCATCCCCACCCCTTCATCATCCCCGTGTCATAATCCCACACCCCCCCTTCATCATCCCCTTGTCATCATCCCCTTGTCATCATCCCCACTCCCTTCATCATCCCCTTGTCATAATCCCAAACCCCCCCTTCATCATCCCCTTGTCATCATCCCACACCCCCC
This sequence comes from Hyla sarda, assembly GCF_029499605.1. Classification (NCBI taxonomy): domain Eukaryota; kingdom Metazoa; phylum Chordata; class Amphibia; order Anura; family Hylidae; genus Hyla; species Hyla sarda. The sequence goes on along the minus strand of NW_026610247.1, from coordinate 2,321 downwards.
CCCTTTATCATCCCCTTGTCATCAGCCCCCCCCCCCCCACCTTCATCATCACCGCTTGTCAATGTCTGATACAGTGGTCTTCTGCGGACCTCCAGAGGTTTCAAAACTACAACTCCCAGCAAGCCCGGGCAGCCATCGGGCTTGCTGGGAGTTGTAGTTTTGAAACCTCTGGAGGTCCGCAGGTTGAAGACCACTGCGGCCTTCAATATCATCTAGCCCCCCCTCTCACCCCCTTTAGTTCTGTACTCACATCCGCTCGGCGGGACGGTGCTCCGCTGGTCCGGTGCTGCAGTACTGTCCGGTGGGGAGGTCGTCCGGTGGGATAGTGGTTCCGGGCTGCCATCTTCACCGGGGGGGCCTCTTCTCCGCGCTTCGGGCCCGAAATAGAGGCGTTGCCTTGACGACAACGCAGACTGACGTTGGTAATGAACCTCCCCCTGCGTTGTCCTCAAGGCAATGTGACTATTCCGGGCCCGAAGAGCGGAGAAGAGGCCCCCACGGTGAAGATGGCAGCCCGGAACCACTATCCCACCGGACGACCTCCCACCGCACAGTCCTGCAGCACCGGACCAGTAGAGCACCGTCCCGCCGAGCGGAGGTGAGTACAGAACTAAAGGGGGTGAGAGGGGGGGCTGGATGATGTCAAAGGCCGCAGTGGTCTTCAACCTGCGGACCTCCAGAGGTTTCAAAACTACAACTCCCAGCACGCCCGGACAGCCGATGGCTGCCCTGGCTTACTGGGAGTTGTAGTTTTGAAACATCTGGAGGTCCGCAGGTTGAAGACCACTGAGGGCGGATAGGTCACTCGAGTATAAGCCGAGGGGGGTGTTTTCAGCACGAAAAATCGTGCTGAAAAACTCGGCTTATACTCGAGTATATACGGTATGTATGTTTTTTTTTCCCTTTTTACCACTTTGTTTTTTTCCTCTAAATGTACTAACTCATTTTTTGTCTTCTCATTTCAGATCCGTGTATCTTGTGGATTACTTTAGATTCAGGGGAGTGCAGTGATTAGCATTTTTTTGGTTTAATGTTAATAAAATGGTTAATGAGGACTTTTGGGGGAGTGTTTTTTTGGAATACATTTTTTTTAAATGTGATGTTTTTTTTTTATTTACTTGGCATGCTTAGTAGTGGAAGCAGTATTATAGACAGAGTCCATTATTAAGCTGAGGCTTAGCATTAGCCCCCAAAACAGCTAGTGCTAAACCCCAATTATTTCCCCGGTACCCACCACCACAGGGGTGCTGGGAGGAGCCGGTACCACCAGGCCCAAAGCCTCAAATATGGCGCTCCTGAGCCTAGGCGGTAACAGGCTGGTGTTATTTAGGCTTGGGAGGGCCAGTAACAATGGTCTTTGCCCACCCTGGTAACATCAGGCTGTTGCTGCTTGGTTGGTATTTGGATAAAAATAGGGGGAACCTTATCTTTGTTTTGCATGAATAATTATTAAAAAAAAAAAAAAAAACGCATATGTAATAAAAACAGCAAAAATTCAAAATGAGAGACAGGTGGCCAAAGAAAGCAAAACTAATCCTAAATATTTTTTTAGATATTTTTTTGGCAAAAAAACCAAAGACAGAGCATGTAGGACCCCTTAATAATGATAATGGCGAGGTTGTCACAGGCGATCAAGAGAAGGCGGAGCTACTGAATGGGTTCTTTAGTTCTGTATACACTATGGAAGAAGGAGCTGACATTGGCCAGGTCAGTGCTGGTAACACAACATGTAATGTACTGAACTGGCTTAGTGTAGAGATGGTACAATGTAAGTTAAGTGATATAAATGTAAGCAAATCCCCAGGACCGGATGGACTACACCCAAGAGTTCTTAGAGAGGTAAGTTCAGTAATATCTGTACCCCTGTTCATGATATTTAGAGATTCTCTGGTGTCTGGTATTGTGCCAAGGGACTGGCGCAAGGCGAATGTGGTGCCAATCTTCAAAAAGGGCTCTAGGTCTTCCCCAGGAAACTATAGACCGGTAAGTTTAACGTGCATTGTGGGTAAATTGTTTGAAGGACTTATAAGGGATTACATACAGGAATACATAGGGGATAATTGTATTATAAGTGATAGCCAGCATGGGTTTACTAAGGATAGAAGTTGTCAAACCAATCTAATTTGCTTTTATGAAGAGGTGAGTAGAAGCCTTGACAGAGGAATGGCTGTGGATATAGTGTTTCTGGATTTTGCTAAAGCATTTGATACTGTCCCTCATAGACGTCTGACAGGTAAGTTAAGGTCTTTGGGTTTGGAAATTTTAGTTTGTAACTGGATTGAACACTGGCTCATGGATCGTACCCAGAGAGTGGTGGTCAA
>NW_026610246.1:0-15729 GCF_029499605.1 Hyla sarda | reverse complement strand
GCCAGACATGAGAGCAAGCGAGCGAGCCAGATATGAGAGCGAGCGAGCCAGACATGAGAGCAAGCGAGCGAGCCAGATATGAGAGCGAGCGAGCCAGACATGAGAGCAAGCGAGCGAGCCAGATATGAGAGCGAGCAAGCCAGATATGAGAGCGAGCCAGACATGAGAGCAAGCGAGCGAGCAAAATATGAGAGCGAGCCAGATAAGAGAGCGAACCAGACAAGAGAGCAAGCGAGCGAGCCAGATATGAGAGTGAGCGAGCCAGACATGAGAGCAAGCGAGCGAGCCATATATGAGAACAAGCGAGCCAGACATAAGAGCAAGCGAGCGAGCCAGATATGAGAGCGAGCGAGGCAGACATGAGAGCAAGCGAGCGAGCCAGATATGAGAGCGAGCGAGCCAGATATAAGAGCGAGCCAGACATGAGAGCAAGCGAGCGAGCAAGATATGAGAGCGGGCCAGATAAGAGAGCGAACCAGACAAGAGAGCAAGCGAGCGAGCCAGATATGAGAGTGAGCGAGCCAGACATGAGAGCAAGTTAGCGAGCCTGATATGAGAGCAAGCGAGCCAGACATGAGAGCAAGCGAGCGAGATAGATATGAGAGCGATCGAGCCAGACATAAAAGCAAGCGAGCGAGCCAGATATGAGAGCAAGCGAGCCAGACATGAGAGCAAGCGAGCAAGCCAGATATGAGAGCGATCGAGCCAGACATGACAACAAGCGAGCGAGCCAGATATGAGAGTGAGTGAGCCAGACATGAGAGCAAGCGAGCGAGACAGACACGAGAGCAAGCGAGCGAGCAAGATATGAGAGCGAGCGAGCCAGACATGAGAGCGAGCGAGCGAGCCAGATATGAGAGCGAGCGAGCCAGACATGAGAGCAAGCGAGCGAGCCAGATATGAGAGCGAGCGAGCCAGACATGAGAGCAAGCGAGCGAGCCAGATATGAGAGCGAGCGAGCCAGACATGAGAGCAAGCGAGCGAGCCAGATATGAGAGCGAGCGAGCCAGACATGAGAGCAAGCGAGCGAGCCAGATATGAGAGCGAGCGAGCCAGATATGAGAGCGAGCCAGACATGAGAGCAAGCGAGCGAGCAAAATATGAGAGCGAGCCAGATAAGAGAGCGAACCAGACAAGAGAGCAAGCGAGCGAGCCAGATATGAGAGTGAGCGAGCCAGACATGAGAGCAAGCGAGCGAGCCATATATGAGACCAAGCGAGCCAGACATAAGAGCAAGCGAGCGAGCCAGATATGAGAGCGAGCGAGGCAGACATGAGAGCAAGCGAGCGAGCCAGATATGAGAGCGAGCGAGCCAGACATGAGAGCAAGCGAGCGAGCAAGATATGAGAGTGAGCGAGCCAGACATGAGAGCAAGTGAGCGAGCCAGATATGAGAGCAAGCGAGCCAGACATGAGAGCAAGCGAGCGAGATAGATATGAGAGCGATCGAGCCAGACATAAGAGCAAGCGAGCGAGCCAGATATGAGAGCGAGCGAGCCAGACATGAGATCAAGCGAGCGAGCCAGATATGAGAGCGAGCGAGCGAGATAGATATGAGAGCGAGCGAGCCAGACATAAGAGCAAGCGAGAGAGCAAGATATGAGAGCGAGCGAGCCAGACAAGAGAGCAAGCAAGCGAGCCAGATATGAGAGCGAGTGAGCCAGACATGAGAGCAAGCGAGCGAGATAGATATGAGAGCGAGCGAGCCAGACATAAGAGCAAGCGAGAGAGCAAGATATGAGAGCGAGCGAGCCAGACAAGAGAGCAAGCAAGCGAGCCAGATATGAGAGCGAGTGAGCCAGACATGAGAGCAAGCGAGCGAGATAGATATGAGAGCGAGCGAGCCAGACATAAGAGCAAGCGAGAGAGCAAGATATGAGAGCGAGCGAGCCAGACAAGAGAGCAAGCAAGCGAGCCAGATATGAGAGCGAGTGAGCCAGACATGAGAGCAAGCGAGCGAGCAAGATATGAGATCGAGCGAGCCAGATATGCGAGCAAGTCAGATAAGAGAGCGAGCCAGACAAGAGAGCAAGTGAGCGAGCCAGATATGAGAACAAGCGAGCGAGCCAGACATGAGAGCAAGCGAGCGAGCCAGACAAGAGAGCAAGCGAGCCAGATATGAGAGCAAGCGAGCGAGCCAGATATGAGAGCGAGGGAGCCAGATATGCGAGCGAGCGAGCCAGATAAGAGAGTGAGCCAGACAAGAGAGCAAGCGAGCGAGCCAGATATGCAAGCGAGCGAGCCAGATAAGAGAGCGAACCAGACAAGAGAGCAAGCGAGCGAGCCAGATATGAGAGCAAGCGAGCGAGCCAGATATGAGAGAGAGCGAGATAAGAGAGCGAGCCAGACAAGAGAGCAAGCGAGCGAGTCAGATATGAGAGCAAGCGAGCGAGCCAGATGAGAGCAAGCGAGCAAGCCAGATATGCGAGCGAGCGAGCCAGATAAGAGAGCGAGTCAGACAAGAGAGCAAGCGAGCGAGCCAGATATGCGAGCGAGCGAGCCAGATATGAGAGCGAGCGAGCCAGACATGAGAGCAAGCAAGCGAGCAAGATATGAGAGTGAGCGAGCCAGACATGAGAGCAAGTGAGCGAGCCAGATATGAGAGCAAGCGAGCCAGACATGAGAGCAAGCGAGCGAGATAGATATGAGAGCGATCGAGCCAGACATAAGAGCAAGCGAGCGAGCCAGATAGGAGAGCGAGCGAGCCAGACATGAGATCAAGCGAGCGAGCCAGATATGAGAGCGAGCGAGCCAGACATAAGAGCAAGCGAGAGAGCAAGATATGAGAGCGAGCGAGCCAGACAAGAGAGCAAGCAAGCGAGCCAGATATGAGAGCGAGTGAGCCAGACATGAGAGCAAGCGAGCGAGCAAGATATGAGATCGAGCGAGCCAGATATGCGAGCAAGTCAGATAAGAGAGCGAGCCAGACAAGAGAGCAAGTGAGCGAGCCAGATATGAGAACAAGCGAGCCAGACATAAGAGCAAGCGAGCGAGCCAGATATGAGAGCGAGCGAGGCAGACATGAGAGCAAGCGAGCGAGCCAGATATGAGAGCGAGCGAGCCAGACATGAGAGCAAGCGAGCGAGCAAGATATGAGAGTGAGCGAGCCAGACATGAGAGCAAGTGAGCGAGCCAGATATGAGAGCAAGCGAGCCAGACATGAGAGCAAGCGAGCGAGATAGATATGAGAGCGATCGAGCCAGACATAAGAGCAAGCGAACGAGCCAGATATGAGAGCGAGCGAGCCAGACATGAGATCAAGTGAGCGAGCCAGATATGAGAGCGAGCGAGCCAGACATAAGAGCAAGCGAGAGAGCAAGATATGAGAGCGAGCGAGCCAGACAAGAGAGCAAGCAAGCGAGCCAGATATGAGAGCGAGTGAGCCAGACATGAGAGCAAGCGAGCGAGCAAGATATGAGATCGAGCGAGCCAGATATGCGAGCAAGTCAGATAAGAGAGCGAGCCAGACAAGAGAGCAAGTGAGCGAGCCAGATATGAGAACAAGCGAGCGAGCCAGACATGAGAGCAAGCGAGCGAGCCAGATATGAGAGCGAGCGAGATAAGAGAGCGAGCCAGACAAGAGAGCAAGCGAGCGAGCCAGATATGAGAGCAAGCGAGCGAGCCAGATATGAGAGCAAGCGAGCCAGATAAGAGAGCGAACCAGACAAGAGAGCAAGCGAGCGAGCCAGATATGAGAGCGAGCGAGCCAGACATGAGAGCAAGCGAGCGAGCTAGATATCAGAGCGAGCGAGCCAGACATGAGAGCAAGCGAGCGAGCCAGATATGAGAGCGAGCGAGCCAGACATGAGAGCAAGCGAGCGAGCAAGATATGAGAGCGAGCCAGATATGAGAGCAAGCGAGCGAGCCAGATATGAGAGCGAGAGAGATAAGAGAGCGAGCCAGACAAGAGAGCAAGCGAGCGAGCCAGATATGAGAGCGAGCGAGCCAGACATGAGAGCAATTGAGCGAGCCAGATATGAGAGCAAGCGAGATAAGAGAGCGAGCCAGACAAGAGAGCAAGCGAGCGAGCCAGATATGAGAGCAAGCGAGCGAGCCAGATATGAGAGCGAGGGAGCCAGATATGCGAGCGAGCGAGCCAGATAAGAGAGTGAGCCAGACAAGATAGCAAGCGAGCGAGCCAGATATGCGAGCGAGCGAGCCATATATGAGAGCGAGCGAGCTAGACATGAGAGCAAGCGAGCGAGCCAGATATGAGAGCAAGCGAGCCAGACATGAGAGCAAGCGAGCGAGCCAGATATGAGAGCGATCGAGCCAGACATGAGAGCAAGCGAGCGAGCCAGATATGAGAGCGAGCGAGCCAGACATGAGAGCAAGCGAGCGAGCCAGATATGAGAGCGAGTGAGCCAGACATGAGAGCAAGCGAGCGAGCCAGATAAGAGAGCGAACCAGACAAGAGAGCAAGCGAGCGAGCCAGATATGAGAGTGAGCGAGCCAGACATGAGAGCAAGCGAGCGAGCCAGATATGAGAGCAAGCGAGCTAGACATGAGAGCAAGCAAGGGAGATAGATATGAGAGCGATCGAGCCAGACATAAGAGCAAGCGAGCGAGCCAGACATGAGAGCAAGCGAGCGAGCCAGATATGAGAGCGAGCCAGACATAAGAGCAAGCGAGCGAGCAAGATGTGAGAGCGAGCCAGATAACAGAGCGAACCAGACAAGAGAGCAAACGAGCGAGCCAGATATGGGAGCGAGCGAGCCAGACATGAGAGCAAGCGAGCGAGCCAGATATGAGAGCGAGCGAGCCAGACATGAGAGCAAGCGAGCGAGCAAGATACAAGAGCGAGCGAGCCATACATGAGAGCAAGCGAGCGAGCCAGATATGAGAGCGAGGGAGCCAGACATGATAACAAGCGAACGAGCCAGATATGAAAGCGAGCGAGCCAGATATGAAAGCGAGCCAGACATGAGAGCAAGCGAGCGAGCCAGATATGAGAGCGAGCGAGCCAGACATGTGAGCAAGCGAGCGAGCAAGATATGAGAGCGAGCGAGCCAGACATGAGAGCAAACGAGCGAGCCAGATATGAGAGCGAGTGAGCCAGACATGTGAGCAAGCGAGTGAGCCAGATATGAGAGCGAGCGAGCCAGATATGAGAGCGAGCGAGCCAGACATGAGAGCAAGCAAGCGAGCAAGATATGAGAGCGAGCTAGCCAGACATGAGAGCAAGCGAGCGAGCCAGATATGATAGCGAGGGAGCCAGACATGAGAGCAAGCGAGCGAGCCAGATATGAGAGCGAGCGAGCCAGACATGAGAGCAAGCGAGCGAGCAAGATACAAGAGCGAGCGAGCCATACATGAGAGCAAGCGAGCGAGCCAGATATGAGAGCGAGGGAGCCAGACATGATAGCAAGCGAACGAGCCAGATATGAAAGCGAGCGAGCCAGATATGAAAGCGAGCCAGACATGAGAGCAAGCGAGCGAGCCAGATATGAGAGCGAGCGAGCCAGACATGTGAGCAAGCGAGCGAGCAAGATATGAGAGCGAGCGAGCCAGACATGAGAGCAAGCGAGCGAACCAGATATGAGAGCGAGTGAGCCAGACATGTGAGCAAGCGAGCGAGCCAGATATGAGAGCGAGCGAGCCAGATATGAGAGCGAGCGAGCCAGACATGAGAGCAAGCAAGCGAGCAAGATATGAAAGCGAGCTAGCCAGACATGAGAGCAAGCGAGCGAGCCAGATATGATAGCGAGGGAGCCAGACATGAGAGCAAGCGAGCGAGCCAGATATGAGAGCGAGCGAGCCAGATATGAGAGCGAGCCAGATATGAGAGCAAGCGAGCGAGCAAAATATGAGAGCGAGCCAGATAAGAGAGCGAACCAGACAAGAGAGCAAGCGAGCGAGCCAGATATGAGAGTGAGCGAGCCAGACATGAGAGCAAGCGAGCGAGCCATATATGAGAACAAGCGAGCCAGACATAAGAGCAAGCGAGCGAGCCAGATATGAGAGCGAGCGAGGCAGACATGAGAGCAAGCGAGCGAGCCAGATATGAGAGCGAGCGAGCCAGACATGAGAGCAAGCGAGCGAGCAAGATATGAGAGTGAGCGAGCCAGACATGAGAGCAAGTGAGCGAGCCAGATATGAGAGCAAGCGAGCCAGACATGAGAGCAAGCGAGCGAGATAGATATGAGAGCGATCGAGCCAGACATAAGAGCAAGCGAGCGAGCCAGATATGAGAGCGAGCGAGCCAGACATGAGATCAAGCGAGCGAGCCAGATATGAGAGCGAGCGAGCCAGACATAAGAGCAAGCGAGAGAGCAAGATATGAGAGCGAGCGAGCCAGACAAGAGAGCAAGCAAGCGAGTCAGATATGAGAGCGAGTGAGCCAGACATGAGAGCAAGCGAGCGAGCAAGATATGAGATCGAGCGAGCCAGATATGCGAGCAAGTCAGATAAGAGAGCGAGCCAGACAAGAGAGCAAGTGAGCGAGCCAGATATGAGAGCAAGCGAGCGAGCCAGATATGAGAGCAAGCGAGCGAGCCAGATATGAGAGCGAGCGAGATAAGAGAGCGAGCCAGACAAGAGAGCAAGCGAGCGAGCCAGATATGAGAGCAAGCGAGCGAGCCAGATATGAGAGCAAGCGAGCCAGATAAGAGAGCGAACCAGACAAGAGAGCAAGCGAGCGAGCCAGATATGAGAGCGAGCGAGCCAGACATGAGAGCAAGCGAGCGAGCTAGATATCAGAGCGAGCGAGCCAGACATGAGAGCAAGCGAGCTAGCCAGATATGAGAGCGAGCGAGCCAGACATGAGAGCAAGCGAGCGAGCAAGATATGAGAGCGAGCCAGATATGAGAGCAAGCGAGCGAGCCAGATATGAGAGCGAGAGAGATAAGAGAGCGAGCCAGACAAGAGAGCAAGCGAGCGAGCCAGATATGAGAGCGAGCCAGACATGAGAGCAATTGAGCGAGCCAGATATGAGAGCAAGCGAGATAAGAGAGCGAGCCAGACAAGAGAGCAAGCGAGCGAGCCAGATATGAGAGCAAGCGAGCGAGCCAGATATGAGAGCGAGGGAGCCAGATATGCGAGCGAGCGAGCCAGATAAGAGAGTGAGCCAGACAAGATAGCAAGCGAGCGAGCCAGATATGCAAGCGAGCGAGCCAGATATGAGAGCGAACGAGCTAGACATGAGAGCAAGCGAGCGAACCAGGTATGAGAGCAAGCGAGCCAGACATGAGAGCAAGCGAGCGAGCCAGATATGAGAGCAAGCGAGCCAGACATGAGAGCAAGCGAGCGAGCCAGATATGAGAGCGATCGAGCCAGACATGAGAGCAAGCGAGCGAGCCAGATATGAGAGCGAGCGAGCCAGACATGAGAGCAAGCGAGCGAGCCAGATATGAGAGCGAGTGAGCCAGACATGAGAGCAAGCGAGCGAGCCAGATAAGAGAGCGAACCAGACAAGAGAGCAAGCGAGCGAGCCAGATATGAGAGTGAGCGAGCCAGACATGAGAGCAAGCGAGCGAGCCAGATATGAGAGCAAGCGAGCTAGACATGAGAGCAAGCAAGGGAGATAGATATGAGAGCGATCGATCCAGACATAAGAGCAAGCGAGCGAGCCAGATATGAGAGCGAGCCAGACATGAGAGCAAGCGAGCGAGCAAGATGTGAGAGCGAGCCAGATAACAGAGCGAACCAGACAAGAGAGCAAACGAGCGAGCCAGATATGGGAGCGAGCGAGCCAGACATGAGAGCAAGCGAGCGAGCCAGATATGAGAGCGAGCGAGCCAGACATGAGAGCAAGCGAGCGAGCAAGATACAAGAGCGAGCGAGCCATACATGAGAGCAAGCGAGCGAGCCAGATATGAGAGCGAGGGAGCCAGACATGATAGCAAGCGAACGAGCCAGATATGAAAGCGAGCGAGCCAGATATGAAAGCGAGCCAGACATGAGAGCAAGCGAGCGAGCCAGATATGAGAGCGAGCGAGCCAGACATGTGAGCAAGCGAGCGAGCAAGATATGAGAGCGAGCGAGCCAGACATGAGAGCAAGCGAGCGAGCCAGATATGAGAGCGAGTGAGCCAGACATGTGAGCAAGCGAGTGAGCCAGATATGAGAGCGAGCGAGCCAGATATGAGAGCGAGCGAGCCAGACATGAGAGCAAGCAAGCGAGCAAGATATGAGAGCGAGCTAGCCAGACATGAGAGCAAGCGAGCGAGCCAGATATGATAGCGAGGGAGCCAGACATGAGAGCAAGCGAGCGAGCCAGATATGAGAGCGAGCGAGCCAGACATGAGAGCAAGCGAGCGAGCAAGATACAAGAGCGAGCGAGCCATACATGAGAGCAAGCGAGCGAGCCAGATATGAGAGCAAGGGAGCCAGACATGATAGCAAGCGAACGAGCCAGATATGAAAGCGAGCGAGCCAGATATGAAAGCGAGCCAGACATGAGAGCAAGCGAGCGAGCCAGATATGAGAGCGAGCGAGCCAGACATGTGAGCAAGCGAGCGAGCAAGATATGAGAGCGAGCGAGCCAGACATGAGAGCAAGCGAGCGAGCCAGATATGAGAGCGAGTGAGCCAGACATGTGAGCAAGCGAGCGAGCCAGATATGAGAGCGAGCGAGCCAGACATGAGAGCAAGCAAGCGAGCAAGATATGAAAGCGAGCTAGCCAGACATGAGAGCAAGCGAGCGAGCCAGATATGATAGCGAGGGAGCCAGACATGAGAGCAAGCGAGCGAGCCAGATATGAGAGCGAGCGAGCCAGATATGAGAGCGAGCCAGATATGAGAGCGAGCCAGACATGAGAGCAAGCGAGCGAGCAAGATATGAGAGCGAGCCAGATAAGAGAGCGAACCAGACAAGAGAGCAAGCGAGCGAGCCAGATATGAGAGTGAGCGAGCCAGACATGAGAGCAAGCGAGCGAGCCAGATATGAGAGCGAGGGAGCCAGACATGATAGCAAGCGAACGAGCCAGATATGAAAGCGAGCGAGCCAGATATGAAAGCGAGCCAGACATGAGAGCAAGCGAGCGAGCCAGATATGAGAGCGAGCGAGCCAGACATGTGAGCAAGCGAGCGAGCAAGATATGAGAGCGAGCGAGCCAGACATGAGAGCAAGCGAGCGAGCCAGATATGAGAGCGAGTGAGCCAGACATGTGAGCAAGCGAGCGAGCCAGATATGAGAGCGAGCGAGCCAGATATGAGAGCGAGCGAGCCAGACATGAGAGCAAGCAAGCGAGCAAGATATGAGAGCGAGCTAGCCAGACATGAGAGCAAGCGAGCGAGCCAGATATGATAGCGAGGGAGCCAGACATGAGAGCAAGCGAGCGAGCCAGATATGAGAGCGAGCGAGCCAGATATGAGAGCGAGCCAGATATGAGAGCGAGCCAGACATGAGAGCAAGCGAGCGAGCAAGATATGAGAGCGAGCCAGATAAGAGAGCGAACCAGACAAGAGAGCAAGCGAGCGAGCCAGATATGAGAGTGAGAGAGCCAGACAAGAGAGCAAGCGAGCGAGCCAGATATGAGAGCGATCGAGCCAGACATAAGAGCAAGCGAGCGAGCCAGATATGAGAGCGAGCGAGCCAGACATGAGAGCAAGCGAGCGAGCCAGAAATGAGAGCGAGCGAGCCAGACATGAGAGCAAGCGAACGAGCCAGATATGAGAGCGAGCCAGACATGAGAGCAAGCGAGCGAGCAAGATATGAGAGCGAGCCAGATAAGAGAGCGAACCAGACAAGAGAGCAAGCGAGCGAGCCAGATATGAGAGCGAGCGAGCCAGACATGAGAGCAAGCAAGCGAGCAAGATATGAGAGCGAGCTAGCCAGACATGAGAGCAAGCGAGCGAGCCAGATATGAGAGCGAGGGAGACAGACATGAGAGCAAGCGAGCTAGCCAGATATGGGAGTGAGCGAGCCAGACATGAGAGCAAGCGAGCGAGCCAGATATGAGAGCGAGCGAGCCAGACATGAGAGCAAGCGAGCGAGTAAGATATGAGAGCGAGCGAGCCAGACATGAGAGCAAGCGAGCCAGATATGAGAGCAAGTGAGCCAGACATGAGAGCAAGCGAGCGAGCAAGATATGAGATCGAGGGAGCCAGATATGCGAGCAAGTCAGATAAGAGAGCGAGCCAGACAAGAGAGCAAGTGAGCGAGCCAGATATGAGAGCGAGCGAGCCAGACATGATAGCAAGCGAGCGAGCCAGATATGAGAGCAAGCGAGCCAGACATGAGAGCAAGCGAGCGAGCAAGATATGAGAGCGAGCGAGCCAGACATGAGAGCAAGCGTGCGAGCCAGATATGAGAGCGAGGGAGACAGACATGAGAGCAAGCGAGCGAGCCAGATATGAGAGTGAGCGATCCAGACATGAGAGCAAGCGAGCGAGCCAGATATGAGAGCGAGCGAGCCAGACATGAGAGCAAGCAAGCGAGCAAGATATGAGAGCGAGCGAGCCAGACATGAGAGCAAGCGAGCCAGATATGAGAGCAAGTGAGCCAGACATGAGAGCAAGCGAGCGAGCAAGATATGAGAGCGAGCGAGCCAGATATGCGAGCAAGTCAGATAAGAGAGCGAGCCAGACAAGAGAGCAAGTGAGCGAGCCAGATATGAGAGCAAGCGAGCGAGCCAGATATGAGAGCAAGTGAGCGAGCCAGATGTGAGAGCGAGAGAGATAAGAGAGCGAGCCAGACAAGAGAGCAAGCGAGCGAGCCAGATATGAGAGCAAGCGAGCGAGCAAGATATGAGAGCGAGCGAGCCAGATATGAGAGCAAGCGAGCGAGCAAGATATGAGAGCGAGCGAGCCAGATATGAGAGCAAGCGAGCGAGCCAGATATGAGAGCGAGTGAGCCAGACATGAGAGCAAGCGAGCGAGCCAGATATGAGAGCGAGCGAGCCAGATATGAGAGCGAGCCAGATATGAGAGCGAGCCAGACATGAGAGCAAGCGAGCGAGCAAGATATGAGAGAGAGCCAGATAAGAGAGCAAACCAGACAAGAGAGCAAGCGAGCGAGCCAGATATGAGAGTGAGCGAGCCAGACAAGAGAGCAAGCGAGCGAGCCAGATATGAGAGCGATCGAGCCAGACATAAGAGCAAGCGAGCAAGCCAGATATGAGAGCGAGCGAGCCAGACATGAGAGCAAGCGAGCGAGCCAGATATGAGAGCGAGCGAGCCAGACATGAGAGCAAGCGAGAGAGCCAGATATGAGAGCGAGCCAGACATGAGAGCAAGCGAGCGAGCAAGATATGAGAGCGAGCCAGATAAGAGAGTGAACCAGACAAGAGAGCAAGCGAACGAGCCAGATATGAGAGCGAGCGAGCCAGACATGAGAGCAAGCGAGCGAGCCAGATATGAGAGCGAGCCAGACATGAGAGCAAGCGAGCCAACAAGATATGAGAGCGAGCCAGATAAGAGAGCGAACCAGACAAGAGAGCAAGCGAGCGAGCCAGATATGAGAGCGAGCGAGCCAGACATGAGAGCAAGCGAGCGAGCAAGATATGAGAGCGAGCGAGCCAGATAAGAGAGCGAACCAGACAAGAGAGCAAGCGAGCGAGCCAGATATGAGAGCAAGCGAGCGAGCCAGATATGAGAGAGAGCGAGATAAGAGAGCGAGCCAGACAAGAGAGCAAGCGAGCGAGTCAGATATGAGAGCAAGCGAGCGAGCCAGATGAGAGCAAGCGAGCAAGCCAGATATGCGAGCGAGCGAGCCAGATATGAGAGCGAGCCAGACATGAGAGCAAGCGAGCCAGATATGAGAGCAAGTGAGCCAGACATGAGAGCAAGCGAGCGAGCAAGATATGAGATCGAGCGAGCCAGATATGCGAGCAAGTCAGATAAGAGAGCGAGCCAGACAAGAGAGCAAGTGAGCGAGCCAGATATGAGAGCGAGCGATCCAGACATGAGAGCAAGCGAGCGAGCCAGATATGAGAGCAAGCGAGCCAGACATGAGAGCAAGCGAGCGAGCAAGATATGAGAGCGAGCGAGCCAGACATGAGAGCAAGCGAGCGAGCCAGATATGAGAGCGAGGGAGACAGACATGAGAGCAAGCGAGCGAGCCAGATATGAGAGTGAGCGATCCAGACATGAGAGCAAGCGAGCGAGCCAGATATGAGAGCGAGCGAGCCAGACATGAGAGCAAGCGAGCGAGCAAGATATGAGAGCGAGCGAGCCAGACATGAGAGCAAGCGAGCCAGATATGAGAGCGAGTGAGCCAGACATGAGAGCAAGCGAGCGAGCAAGATATGAGAGCGAGCGAGCCAGATATGCGAGCAAGTCAGATAAGAGAGCGAGCCAGACAAGAGAGCAAGTGAGCGAGCCAGATATGAGAGCAAGCGAGCGAGCCAGATATGAGAGCAAGTGAGCGAGCCAGATGTGAGAGCGAGAGAGATAAGAGAGCGAGCCAGACAAGAGAGCAAGCGAGCGAGCCAGATATGAGAGCAAGCGAGCGAGCAAGATATGAGAGCGAGCGAGCCAGATATGAGAGCAAGCGAGCCAGACATAAGAGCAAGCGAGCAAGCCAGATATGAGAGCGAGCGAGCCAGACATGAGAGCAAGCGAGCGAGCCAGATATGAGAGCGAGCGAGCCAGACATGAGAGCAAGCGAGCGAGCCAGATATGAGAGCGAGCCAGACATGAGAGCAAGCGAGCGAGCAAGATATGAGAGCGAGCCAGATAAGAGAGTGAACCAGACAAGAGAGCAAGCGAGCGAGCCAGATATGAGAGCGAGCGAGCCAGACATGAGAGCAAGCGAGCGAGCCAGATATGAGAGCGAGCCAGACATGAGAGCAAGCGAGCCAACAAGATATGAGAGCGAGCCAGATAAGAGAGCGAACCAGACAAGAGAGCAAGCGAGCGAGCCAGATATGAGAGCGAGCGAGCCAGACATGAGAGCAAGCGAGCGAGCAAGATATGAGAGCGAGCGAGCCAGACATGTGAGCAAGCGAGCCAGATATGAGAGCGAGCGAGCCAGATATGAGAGCAAGCGAGCGAGCCAGATATGAGAGCAAGCGAGCGAGCCAGATATGAGAGCGAGAGAGATAAGAGAGCGAGCCAGACAAGAGAGCAAGTGAGCGAGCCAGATATGAGAGCAAGCGAGCGAGCCAGATATGAGAGCAAGCGAGCGATTCAGATATGAGAGCGAGAGAGATAAGAGAGCGAGCCAGACAAGAGAGCAAGCGAGCGAGCCAGACATAAGAGTAAGCGAGCGAGCCAGATATGAGAGCGAGCGAGCCAGACATGAGAGCAAGCGAGTCAGCCAGGTATGAGAGCAAGTGAGCCAGAAATGAGAGCAATCGAGCGAGCCAGATATGAGAGCGAGCGAGCCAGACATGAGAGCAAGCAAGCGAGCCAGATATGAGAGCAAGCGAGCCAGACATAAGAGCAAGCGAGCGAGCCAGATATGAGAGCGATCGAGCCAGACATGAGAGCAAGCGAGCGAGCCAGATATGAGAGCGAGCGAGCCAGACATGAGAGCAAGCGAGCGAGCCAGATATGAGAGCGAGTGAGCCAGACATGAGAGCAAGCGAGCGAGCCAGATATGAGAGCGAGCCAGACATGAGAGCAAGCGAGCGAGCCAGATATGAGAGCGAGCGAGCCAGACATGAGAGCAAGCGAGCGAGCCAGATATGAGAACGAGCCAGACATGAGAGCAAGCGAGCGAGCAAGATATGAGAGCGAGCCAGATAAGAGAGCGATCCAGACAAGAGAGCAAGCGAGCGAGCCAGATATGAGAGCGAGCAAGCCAGACATGAGAGCAAGCGAGCGAGCCAGATATGAGAGCGAGCGAGCCAGATATGCAAGCGAGCGAGCCAGATAAGAGAGCGAACCAGACAAGAGAGCAAGCGAGCGAGCCAGATATGAGAGCGAGCGAGCCAGACATGAGAGCAAGCGAGCGAGCCAGATATGAGAGCGAGTGAGCCAGACATGAGAGCAAGCGAGCGAGCCAGATATGAGAGCGAGCAAGACAGACATGAGAGCAAGCGAGCGAGCAAGATATGAGAGCGAGCGAGCCAGACATGAGAGCAAGCGAGCGAGCCAGATGTGAGAGCGAGTGAGCCAGACATGAGGGCAAGCCAGCGAGAAAGATATGAGATCGAGCGAACCAGACATGAGAGCAAGCGAGCGAGCAAGATATGAGATCGGGCGAGCCAGATATGCGAGCAAGTCAGATAAGAGAGCGAGCCAGACAAGAGAGCAAGTGAGCGAGCCAGATATGAGAGCAAGCGAGCGAGCCAGATATGAGAGCAAGCGAGCGACCCAGATATGAGAGCGAGCGAGGTAAGAGAGCGAGCCAGACAAGAGAGCAAGCGAGCGAGCCAGATATGAGAGCAAGCGAGCGAGCCAGATATGAGAGCGAGCGAGCCAGACATGAGAGCAAGCGAGCGAGCCAGATATGAGAGCGAGTGAGCCAGACATGAGAGCAAGCGAGCGAGCAAGATATGAGAGCGAGCGAGCCAGACATGAGAGCAAGCGAGCGAGCCAGATATGAGAGCGAGTGAGCCAAACATGAGAGCAAGCCAGGGAGAAAGATATGAGATCGAGCGAGCCAGTTATGCGAGCGAGCCAGATAAGAGAGCGAGCCAGACAAGAGAGCAAGTGAGCGAAACAAATGTGAGAGCAAGCGAGCGAGCCAGATATGAGAGCAAGTGAGC
Organism: Hyla sarda; assembly: GCF_029499605.1. Lineage (NCBI taxonomy): Eukaryota > Metazoa > Chordata > Amphibia > Anura > Hylidae > Hyla > Hyla sarda. The sequence goes on along the minus strand of NW_026610246.1, from coordinate 1,135 downwards.
GAGCCAGATATGAGAGCGAGCCAGATAAGAGAGCGAACAGGACAAGAGAGCAAGCGAGCGAGCCAGATATGAGAGCGAGAGAGCCAGACATGAGAGCGAGCGAGCCAGACATGAGAGCAAGCGAGCGAGCAAGATATGAAAGCGAGCGAGCCAGACATGAGAGCAAGCGAGCGAGCCAGATGTGAGAGCGAGTGAGCCAGACATGAGAGCAAGCGAGCGAGCAAGATATGAGATCGAGCGAGCCAGATATGCGAGCAAGTCAGATAAGAGAGCGAGCCAGACAAGAGAGCAAGTGAGCGAGCCAGATATGAGAGCAAGCGAGCGAGCCAGATATGAGAGCGAGCGAGATAAGAGAGCGAGCCAGACAAGAGAGCAAGCGAGCCAGATATGAGAGCAAGCGAGCGAGTCAGATATGAGAGCGAGGGAGCCAGATATGCGAGCGAGCGAGCCAGATAAGAGAGTGAGCCAGACAAGAGAGCAAGCGAGCGAGCCAGATATGCAAGCGAGCGAGCCAGATAAGAGAGCGAACCAGACATGAGAGCAAGCGAGCGAGCCAGATATGAGAGCAAGCGAGCGAGCCAGATATGAGAGAGAGCGAGATAAGAGAGCGAGCCAGACAAGAGAGCAAGCGAGCGAGTCAGATATGAGAGCAAGCGAGCGAGCCAGATGAGAGCAAGCGAGCAAGCCAGATATGCGAGCGAGCGAGCCAGATAAGAGAGCGAGTCAGACAAGAGAGCAAGCGAGCGAGCCAGATATGCGAGCGAGCAAGCCAGATATGAGAGCGAGCGAGCCAAACATGAGATCAAGCGAGCGAGCCAGATAAGAGAGCAAGTGAGCCAGACATGAGAGCAATCGAGCGAGCCAGATAAGAGAGCGAGCGAGCCAGACATGAGAGCAAGCGAGCGAGCCAGATATGAGAGCGAGCGAGCCAGACATGAGAGCAAGCGAGCGAGCCAGGTATGAGAGCAAGTGAGCCAGACATGAGAGCAAGCGAGCGAGTCAGATATGAGAGCAAGCGAGCCAGACATGAGAGCAAGCGAGCGAGCCAGATATGAGAGCGAGCCAGACATGAGAGCGAGCCAGATATGAGAGCGAGCCAGATAAGAGAACGAGCCAGACAAGAGAGCAAGCGAGC
>NW_026610245.1:0-15732 GCF_029499605.1 Hyla sarda | reverse complement strand
CTTCCTGCTTAGCAATAATGATATGGGTTTAGGGTCTGCTGTGTGTACTGGTGGGTGACTGCCACCCAGCCAGAGTGTGTATGGGAGGCTGCCAGCCAGCCTCCCTTCCTACAAGTAATGATGGTGCATGTGAAGGGGACAGCGTTGGTTCCTCCCCTTTCACAGTTATCACTTCTCATCCTTCCTTTTGGCTGGTATCAAATGTGGTGTCTGTTTATATCAGTTTAATATCTGATATGTCCCCTATCTGATAGCATATATTAAATGCACCACCAGGTTTCAGTGTTGGAAAGAAAGATTATCTGTTTATTTGCTGCAGCTGCTTGCTGGCTAGTCCAGTGGGCCCCTACTGCAGGCAATAGACAATAGGTGGTGCCTATGTGCCTAGGTGGATAGGACATCAGCTATGAGGCATTTGTTTGTACAAACTGCTGCTCACAACTAATGTTGTAATATAGTGTCTCCATCTGCTGGTGGTATTGAATAAGCAATAGTGCAATGATAGGGTCTGAAAAAGAAGAAAAATAAGAAGCAGCAGCATAGGAAAGAAGGAAAACATGGAGAGAAGAAAAAAAGAAGGTAAAAATGAGGTGAAAACATGTTTAAAAAAGTATTTCCATCTCTCTCTCTCTATGTATATACATATATATATATATATATATATATATATATATATATATATTTAAAAGAATTTTTTATATATATATATATATATATATATATATATATATATACATATAGAGAGAGAGAGATAAATATATATAGAGATAGATGGGTGGATAGATGGATAGATAGATAGATAGATAGACATACATACACACATACACACATACACACATACATACATACATACATATGTGTGTATTGTTGGAGTTGCAAACATGGGTGCACTTGACAAACTCAGTGCGGCTATTCCCCATTGAAAGATTGTTGCACCCAGGACCCTTAGCACTGGGATATGCTACTCAATACCACTGGCATGGGCAGGTGTAAACAACATCTGACCTTTGTTGTGTATGTAACCATGGAGATTGTGATGTCGCCTAGGCCCACCAAAGAACAGCCTTGTCAGAAGCAGCACTGCCATGAGCAGAAGTAGCAGCACCATAGGTTGTCAAATAAGTTGGATTTAACCAAGACAAGTGAGTCCAATAGGATGCAGGTATGTCCTCTATCCTTACAGCTTCCCGTGGCTGTTGGTTTTATACCGTTTGGGGACAGCCAAGGAGGCATCAGCAGGCAACACAGGTAAGTGTGTGCTTGTATATGTGTGTGTGTGTGTGTGTGTGTGTGTGTGTGTGTGTTTCCTATGCAGATCCTAAACCCAGTATCAAATGCAAGTAGGAGGAGTAAGAAGGGTTCCTGCCAAAGCCAGGTTATGGATTGCATTTAAAAATGGTCCATCAGAGTGAAATGGACTCCCATCTTCCTGCTTAGCAATAATGATATGGGTTTAGGGTCTGCTGTGTGTACTGGTGGGTGACTGCCACCCAGCCAGAGTGTGTATGGGAGGCTGCCAGCCAGCCTCCCTTCCTACAAGTAATGATGGTGCATGTGAAGGGGACAGCGTTGGTTCCTCCCCTTTCACAGTTATCACTTCTCATCCTTCCTTTTGGCTGGTATCAAATGTGGTGTCTGTTTATATCAGTTTAATATCTGATATGTCCCCTATCTGATAGCATATATTAAATGCACCACCAGGTTTCAGTGTTGGAAAGAAAGATTATCTGTTTATTTGCTGCAGCTGTTTGCTGGCTAGTCCAGTGGGCCCCTACTGCAGGCAATAGACAATAGGTGGTGCCTATGTGCCTAGGTGGATAGGACATCAGCTATGAGGCATTTGTTTGTACAAACTGCTGCTCACAACTAATGTTGTAATATAGTGTCTCCATCTGCTGGTGGTATTGAATAAGCAATAGTGCAATGATAGGGTCTGAAAAAGAAGAAAAATAAGAAGCAGCAGCATAGGAAAGAAGGAAAACATGGAGAGAAGAAAAAAAGAAGGTAAAAATGAGGTGAAAACATGTTTAAAAAAGTATTTCCATCTCTCTCTCTCTCTATATGTATATACATATATATATATATATATATATATATATATATTTAAAAGAAAAAAAAATTATATATATATATATACATATATAGAGAGAGAGATAAATATATATAGAGATAGATGGGTGGATAGATAGATAGATAGATAGATAGATAGACATACATACACACATACACACATACACACATACATACATACATACATATGTGTGTATTGTTGGAGTTGCAAACATGGGTGCACTTGACAAACTCAGTGCGGCTATTCCCCATTGAAAGATTGTTGCACCCAGGACCCTTAGCACTGGGATATGCTACTCAATACCACTGGCATGGCCAGGTGTAAACAACATCTGACCTTTGTTGTGTATGTAACCATGGAGATTGTGATGTCGCCCAGGCCCACCAAAGAACAGCCTTGTCAGAAGCAGCACTGCCATGAGCAGAAGTAGCAGCACCATAGGTTGTCAAATAAGTTGGATTTAACCAAGACAAGTGAGTCCAATAGGATGCAGGTATGTCCTCTATCCTTACAGCTTCCCGTGGCTGTTGGTTTTATACCATTTGGGGACAGCCAAGGAGGCGTCAGCAGGCAACACAGGTAAGTGTGTGCTTGTGTGTGTGTGTGTGTGTGTGTGTTTCCTATGCAGATCCTAAACCCAGTATCAAATGCAAGTAGGAGGAGTAAGAAGGGTTCCTGCCAAAGCCAGGTTATGGATTGCATTTAAAAATGGTCCATCAGAGTGAAATGGACTCCCATCTTCCTGCTTAGCAATAATGATATGGGTTTAGGGTCTGCTGTGTGTACTGGTGGGTGACTGCCACCCAGCCAGAGTGTGTATGGGAGGCTGCCAGCCAGCCTCCCTTCCTACAAGTAATGATGGTGCATGTGAAGGGGACAGCGTTGGTTCCTCCCCTTTCACAGTTATCACTTCTCATCCTTCCTTTTGGCTGGTATCAAATGTGGTGTCTGTTTATATCAGTTTAATATCTGATATGTCCCCTATCTGATAGCATATATTAAATGCACCACCAGGTTTCAGTATTGGAAAGAAAGATTATCTGTTTATTTGCTGCAGCTGCTTGCTGGCTAGTCCAGTGGGCCCCTACTGCAGGCAATAGACAATAGGTGGTGCCTATGTGCATAGGTGGATAGGACATCAGCTATGAGGCATTTGTTTGTACAAAATAAGCAATAGTGCAATGATAGGGTCTGAAAAAGAAGAAAAATAAGTAAGCAGCAGCATAGGAAAGAAGGAAAACATGGAGAGAAGAAAAAAAAAGAAGGTAAAAATGAGGTGAAAACATGTTTAAAAAAGTATTTCCATCTCTCTCTCTCTCTCTATATGTATATACATATATATATATATATATATATATATATATATATATATTAAAAGAAAAAAAAATTATATATATATATACATATATATATATACATATAGAGAGAGAGAGATAAATATATATAGAGATAGATGGGTGGATAGATAGATAGATAGATAGAGAGATACACATACACACATACACACATACACACATACATACATACATAGATATGTGTGTATTGTTGGAGTTGCAAACATGGGTGCACTTGACAAACTCAGTGCGGCTATTCCCCATTGAAAGATTGTTGCACCCAGGACCCTTAGCACTGGGATATGCTACTCAATACCACTGGCATGGCCATGGTGTAAACAACATCTGACCTTTGTTGTGTATGTAACCATGGAGATTGTGATGTCGCCTAGGCTCACCAAAGAACAGCTTTGTCAGAAGCAGCACTTGCCATGAGCAGAAGTAGCAGCAACCATAGGTTGTCAAATAAGTTGGATTTAACCAAGACAAGTGAGTCCAATAGGATGCAGGTATGTCCTCTATCCTTACAGCTTCCCATGGCTGTTGGTTTTATACCGTTTGGGGACAGCCAAGGAGGCGTCAGCAGGCAACACAGGTAAGTGTGTGCTTGTGTGTGATGTGTGTGTGTGTGTGTGTGTGTGTGTGTGTGTGTGTGTTTCCTATGCAGATCCTAAACCCAGTATCAAATGCAAGTAGGAGGTAGAGTAAGAAGGGTCTCCTGCCAAAGCCCAGGTTATGGATTGCATTTAAAAATGGTCCATCAGAGTGAAATGGACTCCCATCTTCCTGCTTAGCAATAATGATATGGGTTTAGGGTCTGCTGTGTGTACTGGTGGGTGACTGCCACCCAGCCAGAGTGTGTATGGGAGGCTGCCAGCCAGCCTCCCTTCCTACAAGTAGTGATGGTGCATGGCATGAAGGGGACAGCGTTGGTTCCTCCCCTTTCACAGTTATCACTTATCATCCTTCCTTTTGGTTGGTATCAAATGTGGTGTCTGTTTATATCAGTTTAATATCTGATATGTCCCCTATCTGGTAGCATATATTAAAGTGCACCACCAGGTTTCAGTGTTGGAAAGAAAGATTACCTGTTTATTTGCTGCTGCTGACAGCAGCTGCTTGCTGGCTAGTCCACGTGGGTCCCTACTGCAGGCAAAAGAGACAATAGGTGGTGCCTATGTGCCCTAGGTAGATAGGACACTCAGCTATGAGGCATTTGTTTGTACAAACTGCTGCTCACAACTAATGTTGTAATATAGTGTCTCCATCTGCTGGTGGTATTGAATAAGCAATAGTGCAATGATAGGGTCTGAAAAAGAAGAAAAATAAGAAGCAGCAGCATAGGAAAGAAGGAAAACATGGAGAGAAGAAAAAAAAGAAGGTAAAAATGAGGTGAAAACATGTTTAAAAAAAGTATTTCCATCTCTCTCTCTCTCTATATGTATACTACATATATATATATATATATTTAAAAGAAAAAAAAAATGATATACTATATAATATATATATATACATATACATATATATAGAGAGACGAGAGAGAGATAAATATATATAGAGATAGATGGGTGGATAGATAGATAGATAGATAGATAGACATACATACATACACACATACACACATACATACATACATACATACATATGTGTGTATTGTTGGAGTTGAAAACATGGGTGCACTTGACAAACTCAGTGCGGCTATTCCCCATTGAAAGATTGTTGCACCCAGGACCCTTAGCACTGGGATATGCTACTCAATACCCGACTGGCATGGCCAGAGGTGTAAACAACATCTGACCTTTGTTGTGTATGTAACCATGGAGATTGTGATGTCGCCTAGGCCCACCAAAGAACCAGCCTTGTCAGAAGCAGCACTGCCATGAGCAGAAGTAGCAGCACCATAGGTTGTTCAAATAAGTTGGATTTAACCAAGACAAGTGAGTCCAATAGGATGCAGGTATGTCCTCTATCCTTACAGCTTCCCGTGGCTGTTGGTTTTATATACCCGTTTGGGGACAGCCAAGGAGGCGTCAGCAGGCAACACAGGTAAGTGTGTGCTTGTATGTGTGTGTGTGTGTGTGTGTGTGTGTGTGTGTGTGTGTGTTTTCCTATGCAGATCCTAAACCCAGTATCAAATGCAAGTAGGAGGAGTAAGAAGGGTTCCTGCCAAAGCCAGGTTATGGATTGCATTTAAAAATGGTCCATCAGAGTGAAATGGACTCCCATCTTCCTGCTTAGCAATAATGATATGGGTTTAGGGTCTGCTGTGTGTACTGGTGGGTGACTGCCACCCAGCCAGAGTGTGTATGGGAGGCTGCCAGCCAGCCTCCCTTCCTACAAGTAATGATGGTGCATGTGAAGGGGACAGCGTTGGTTCCTCCCCTTTCACAGTTATCACTTCTCATCCTTCCTTTTGGCTGGTATCAAATGTGGTGTCTGTTTATATCAGTTTAATATCTGATATGTCCCCTATCTGATAGCATATATTAAATGCACCACCAGGTTTCAGTGTTGGAAAGAAAGATTATCTGTTTATTTGCTGCAGCTGCTTGCTGGCTAGTCCAGTGGGCCCCTACTGCAGGCAATAGACAATAGGTGGTGCCTATGTGCCTAGGTGGATAGGACATCAGCTATGAGGCATTTGTTTGTACAAACTGCTGCTCACAACTAATGTTGTAATATAGTGTCTCCATCTGCTGGTGGTATTGAATAAGCAATAGTGCAATGATAGGGTCTGAAAAAGAAGAAAAATAAGAAGCAGCAGCATAGGAAAGAAGGAAAACATGGAGAGAAGAAAAAAAGAAGGTAAAAATGAGGTGAAAACATGTTTAAAAAAGTATTTCCATCTCTCTCTCTATATGTATATACATATATATATATTAATATATATTTAAAAGAAAAAAAAATTATATATATATATATATATATATATATATATGTATACATATATAGAGAGAGAGATAAATATATATAGAGATAGATGGGTGGATGGATAGATAGATAGATAGATAGATAGACATACATACACACATACACACATACACACATATGTGTGTATTGTTGGAGTTGCAAACATGGGTGCACTTGACAAACTCAGTGCGGCTATTCCCCATTGAAAGATTGTTGCACCCAGGACCCTTAGCACTGGGATATGCTACTCAATACCACTGGCATGGCCAGGTGTAAACAACATCTGACCTTTGTTGTGTATGTAACCATGGAGATTGTGATGTCGCCTAGGCCCACCAAAGAACAGCCTTGTCAGAAGCAGCACTGCCATGAGCAGAAGTAGCAGCACCATAGGTTGTCAAATAAGTTGGATTTAACCAAGACAAGTGAGTCCAATAGGATGCAGGTATGTCCTCTATCCTTACAGCTTCCCGTGGCTGTTGGTTTTATACCATTTGGGGACAGCCAAGGAGGCGTCAGCAGGCAACACAGGTAAGTGTGTGCTTGTATGTGTGTGTGTGTGTGTGTTTCCTATGCAGATCCTAAACCCAGTATCAAATGCAAGTAGGAGGAGTAAGAAGGGTTCCTGCCAAAGCCAGGTTATGGATTGCATTTAAAAATGGTCCATCAGAGTGAAATGGACTCCCATCTTCCTGCTTAGCAATAATGATATGGGTTTAGGGTCTGCCTGTGGTGTACTGGTGGGTGACTGCCACCCAGCCAGAGTGTGTATGGGAGGCTGCCAGCCAGCCTCCCTTCCTACAAGTAATGATGGTGCATGTGAAGGGGACAAGCGTTGGTTCCTCCCCTTTCACAGTTATCACTTCTCATCCTTCCTTTTGGCTGGTATCAAATGTGGTGTCTGTTTATATCAGTTTAATATCTGATATGTCCCCTATCTGATAGCATATATTAAATGCACCACCAGGTTTCAGTGTTGGAAAGAAAGATTATCTGTTTATTTGCTGCAGCTGCTTGCTGGCTAGTCCAGTGGGCCCCTACTGCAGGCAATAGACAATAGGTGGTGCCTATGTGCCTAGGTGGATAGGACATCAGCTATGAGGCATTTGTTTGTACAAACTGCTGCTCACAACTAATGTTGTAATATAGTGTCTCCATCTGCTGGTGGTATTGAATAAGCAATAGTGCAATGATAGGGTCTGAAAAAGAAGAAAAATAAGAAGCAGCAGCATAGGAAAGAAGGAAAACATGGAGAGAAGAAAAAAAGAAGGTAAAAATGAGGTGAAAACATGTTTAAAAAAGTATTTCCATCTCTCTCTCTCTATGTATATCTACAATATATACTATATATATATATATATTTAAAAGATTTTTTTTAATATATATATATATATATATATATATATATATACATATAGAGAGAGAGAGATAAATATATATAGAGATAGATGGGTGGATAGATGGATAGATAGATAGATAGATAGACATACATACACACATACACACATACATACATACATACATACATACATGTGTGTATTGTTGGAGTTGCAAACATGGGTGCACTTGACAAACTCAGTGCGGCTATTCCCCATTGAAAGATTGTTGCACCCAGGACCCTTAGCACTGGGATATGCTACTCAATACCACTGGCATGGGCAGGTGTAAACAACATCTGACCTTTGTTGTGTATGTAACCATGGAGATTGTGATGTCGCCTAGGCCCACACAAAGAACAGCCTTGTCAGAAGCAGCACTGCCATGAGCAGAAGTAGCAGCACCATAGGTTGTCAAATAAGTTGGATTTAACCAAGACAAGTGAGTCCAATAGGATGCAGGTATGTCCTCTATCCTGTACAGCTTCCCGTGGCTGTTGGTTTTATACCGTTTGGGGACAGCCAAGGAGGCATCAGCAGGCAACACAGGTAAGTGTGTGCTTGTATATGTGTGTGTGTGTGTGGTGTGTGTGTGTGTGTGTGTGTGTTTCCTATGCAGATCCTAAACCCAGTATCAAATGCAAGTAGGAGGAGTAAGAAGGGTTCCTGCCAAAGCCAGGTTATGGATTGCATTATAAAAATGGTCCATCAGAGTGAAATGGACTCCCATCTTCCTGCTTAGCAATAATGATATGGGTTTAGGGTCTGCTGTGTGTACTGGTGGGTGACTGCCACCCAGCCAGAGTGTGTATGGGAGGCTGCCAGCCAGCCTCCCTTCCTACAAGTAATGATGGTGCATGTGAAGGGGACAGCGTTGGTTCCTCCCCTTTCACAGTTATCACTTCTCATCCTTCCTTTTGGCTGGTATCAAATGTGGTGTCTGTTTATATCAGTTTAATATCTGATATGTCCCCTATCTGATAGCATATATTAAATGCACCACCAGGTTTTCAGTGTTGGAAAGAAAGATTATCTGTTTATTTGCTGCAGCTGCTTGCTGGCTAGTCCAGTGGGCCCCTACTGCAGGCAATAGACAATAGGTGGTGCCTATGTGCCTAGGTGGACTAGGACATCAGCTATGAGGCATTTGTTTGTACAAACTGCTGCTCACAACTAATGTTGTAATATAGTGTCTCCATCTGCTGGTGGTATTGAATAAGCAATAGTGCAATGATAGGGTCTGAAAAAGAAGAAAAATAAGAAGCAGCAGCATAGGAAAGAAGGAAAACATGGAGAGAAGAAAAAAAGAAGGTAAAAATGAGGTGAAAACATGTTTAAAAAAGTATTTCCATCTCTCTCTCTCTCTATATGTATATACATATATATATATATATATATATATATATATTTAAAAGAAAAAAAAATTATATATATATATACATATATAGAGAGAGAGATAAATATATATAGAGATAGATGGGTGGATAGATAGATAGATAGATAGACATACATACACACATACACACATACATACATACATACATATGTGTGTATTGTTGGAGTTGCAAACATGGGTGCACTTGACAAACTCAGTGCGGCTATTCCCCATTGAAAGATTGTTGCACCCAGGACCCTTAGCACTGGGATATGCTACTCAATACCACTGGCATGGCCAGGTGTAAACAACATCTGACCTTTGTTGTGTATGTAACCATGGAGATTGTGATGTCGCCTAGGCCCACCAAAGAACAGCCTTGTCAGAAGCAGCACTGCCATGAGCAGAAGTAGCAGCACCATAGGTTGTCAAATAAGTTGGATTTAACCAAGACAAGTGAGTCCAATAGGATGCAGGTATGTCCTCTATCCTTACAGCTTCCCGTGGCTGTTGGTTTTATACCATTTGGGGACAGCCAAGGAGGCGTCAGCAGGCAACACAGGTAAGTGTGTGCTTGTGTGTGTGTGTGTGTGTGTTGTGTGTTGTGTGTTTCCTATGCAGATCCTAAACCCAGTATCAAATGCAAGTAGGAGGAGTAAGAAGGGTTCCTGCCAAAGCCAGGTTATGGATTGCATTTAAAAATGGTCCATCAGAGTGAAATGGACTCCCATCTTCCTGCTTAGCAATAATGATATGGGTTTAGGGTCTGCTGTGTCTACTGGTGGGTGACTGCCACCCAGCCAGAGTGTGTATGGGAGGCTGCCAGCCAGCCTCCCTTCCTACAAGTAATGATGGTGCATGTGAAGGGGACAGCGTTGGTTCCTCCCCTTTCACAGTTATCACTTCTCATCCTTCCTTTTGGCTGGTATCAAATGTGGTGTCTGTTTATATCAGTTTAATATCTGATATGTCCCCTATCTGATAGCATATATTAAATGCACCACCAGGTTTCAGTGTTGGAAAGAAAGATTATCTGTTTATTTGCTGCAGCTGCTTGCTGGCTAGTCCAGTGGGCCCCTACTGCAGGCAATAGACAATAGGTGGTGCCTATGTGCATAGGTGGATAGGACATCAGCTATGAGGCATTTGTTTGTACAAACTGCTGCTCACAACTAATGTTGTAATATAGTGTCTCCATTTGCTGGTGGTATTGAATAAGCAATAGTGCAATGATAGGGTCTGAAAAAGAAGAAAAATAAGAAGCAGCAGCATAGGAAAGAAGGAAAACATGGAGAGAAGAAAAAAAGAAGGTAAAAATGAGGTGAAAACATGTTTAAAAAAGTATTTCCATCTCTCTCTCTCTCTCTATATGTATATACATATATATATATATATATATATATATATATATATATATATATATAAAAGAAAAAAAAATTATATATATATATACATATATATATACATATATAGAGAGAGAGAGATAAATATATATAGAGATAGATGGGTGGATAGATAGATAGATAGATAGAGAGATACACATACACACATACACACATACACACATACACACATACATACATACATAGATATGTGTGTATTGTTGGAGTTGCAAACATGGGTGCACTTGACAAACTCAGTGCGGCTATTCCCCATTGAAAGATTGTTGCACCCAGGACCCTTAGCACTGGGATATGCTACTCAATACCACTGGCATGGCCAGGTGTAAACAACATCTGACCTTTGTTGTGTATGTAACCATGGAGATTGTGATGTCGCCTAGGCTCACCAAAGAACAGCTTTGTCAGAAGCAGCACTGCCATGAGCAGAAGTAGCAGCACCATAGGTTGTCAAATAAGCTGGATTTAACCAAGACAAGTGAGTCCAATAGGATGCAGGTATGTCCTCTATCCTTACAGCTTCCCATGGCTGTTGGTTTTATACCGTTTGGGGACAGCCAAGGAGGCGTCAGCAGGCAACACAGGTAAGTGTGTGCTTGTGTGTGTGTGTGTGTGTGTGTGTGTGTGTGTTTCCTATGCAGATCCTAAACCCAGTATCAAATGCAAGTAGGAGGAGTAAGAAGGGTTCCTGCCAAAGCCAGGTTATGGATTGCATTTAAAAATGGTCCATCAGAGTGAAATGGACTCCCATCTTCCTGCTTAGCAATAATGATATGGGTTTAGGGTCTGCTGTGTGTACTGGTGGGTGACTGCCACCCAGCCAGAGTGTGTATGGGAGGCTGCCAGCCAGCCTCCCTTCCTACAAGTAGTGATGGTGCATGTGAAGGGGACAGCGTTGGTTCCTCCCCTTTCACAGTTATCACTTATCATCCTTCCTTTTGGTTGGTATCAAATGTGGTGTCTGTTTATATCAGTTTAATATCTGATATGTCCCCTATCTGGTAGCATATATTAAGTGCACCACCAGGTTTCAGTGTTGGAAAGAAAGATTACCTGTTTATTTGCTGCTGCTGCAGCTGCTTGCTGGCTAGTCCAGTGGGTCCCTACTGCAGGCAAAAGACAATAGGTGGTGCCTATGTGCCTAGGTAGATAGGACATCAGCTATGAGGCATTTGTTTGTACAAACTGCTGCTCACAACTAATGTTGTAATATAGTGTCTCCATCTGCTGGTGGTATTGAATAAGCAATAGTGCAATGATAGGGTCTGAAAAAGAAGAAAAATAAGAAGCAGCAGCATAGGAAAGAAGGAAAACATGGAGAGAAGAAAAAAAGAAGGTAAAAATGAGGTGAAAACATGTTTAAAAAAGTATTTCCATCTCTCTCTCTCTATATATGTATATACATATATATATATATATATATATTTAAAAGAAAAAAAAATGATATATATATATATATATATATATATATATATACATATACATATATATAGAGAGAGAGAGAGATAAATATATATAGAGATAGATGGGTGGATAGATAGATAGATAGACATACATACATACACACATACACACATACATACATACATACATACATATGTGTGTATTGTTGGAGTTGAAAACATGGGTGCACTTGACAAACTCAGTGCGGCTATTCCCCATTGAAAGATTGTTGCACCCAGGACCCTTAGCACTGGGATATGCTACTCAATACCACTGGCATGGCCAGGTGTAAACAACATCTGACCTTTGTTGTGTATGTAACCATGGAGATTGTGATGTCGCCTAGGCCCACCAAAGAACAGCCTTGTCAGAAGCAGCACTGCCATGAGCAGAAGTAGCAGCACCATAGGTTGTCAAATAAGTTGGATTTAACCAAGACAAGTGAGTCCAATAGGATGCAGGTATGTCCTCTATCCTTACAGCTTCCCGTGGCTGTTGGTTTTATACCGTTTGGGGACAGCCAAGGAGGCGTCAGCAGGCAACACAGGTAAGTGTGTGCTTGTATGTGTGTGTGTGTGTGTGTGTGTGTGTGTGTGTGTTTCCTATGCAGATCCTAAACCCAGTATCAAATGCAAGTAGGAGGAGTAAGAAGGGTTCCTGCCAAAGCCAGGTTATGGATTGCATTTAAAAATGGTCCATCAGAGTGAAATGGACTCCCATCTTCCTGCTTAGCAATAATGATATGGGTTTAGGGTCTGCTGTGTGTACTGGTGGGTGACTGCCACCCAGCCAGAGTGTGTATGGGAGGCTGCCAGCCAGCCTCCCTTCCTACAAGTAATGATGGTGCATGTGAAGGGGACAGCGTTGGTTCCTCCCCTTTCACAGTTATCACTTCTCATCCTTCCTTTTGGCTGGTATCAAATGTGGTGTCTGTTTATATCAGTTTAATATCTGATATGTCCCCTATCTGATAGCATATATTAAATGCACCACCAGGTTACAGTGTTGGAAAGAAAGATTATCTGTTTATTTGCTGCAGCTGCTTGCTGGCTAGTCCAGTGGTCCCCTACTGCAGGCAATAGACAATAGGTGGTGCCTAGGTGGATAGGACATCAGCTATGAGGCATTTGTTTGTACAAACTGCTGCTCACAACTAATGTTGTAATATAGTGTCTCCATCTGCTGGTGGTATTGAATAAGCAATAGTGCAATGATAGGGTCTGAAAAAGAAGAAAAATAAGAAGCAGCAGCATAGGAAAGAAGGAAAACATGGAGAGAAGAAAAAAAGAAGGTAAAAATGAGGTGAAAACATGTTTAAAAAAGTATTTCCATCTCTCTCTCTCTATATGTATATACATATATATATATATATATATATATATATATATATTTAAAAGAAAAAAAAATTATATATATATATATATATATATATATGTATACATATATAGAGAGAGAGATAAATATATATAGAGATAGATGTGGATGGATAGATAGATAGATAGATAGATAGATAGATAGATAGATAGATAGATAGATAGATAGATAGACATACATACACACATACACACATACACACATATGTGTGTATTGTTGGAGTTGCAAACATGGGTGCACTTGACAAACTCAGTGCGGCTATTCCCCATTGAAAGATTGTTGCACCCAGGACCCTTAGCACTGGGATATGCTACTCAATACCACTGGCATGGCCAGGTGTAAACAACATCTGACCTTTGTTGTGTATGTAACCATGGAGATTGTGATGTCGCCTAGGCCCACCAAAGAACAGCCTTGTCAGAAGCAGCACTGCCATGAGCAGAAGTAGCAGCACCATAGGTTGTCAAATAAGTTGGATTTAACCAAGACAAGTGAGTCCAATAGGATGCAGGTATGTCCTCTATCCTTACAGCTTCCCGTGGCTGTTGGTTTTATACCGTTTGGGGACAGCCAAGGAGGCGTCAGCAGGCAACACAGGTAAGTGTGTGCTTGTATGTGTGTGTGTGTGTGTGTGTGTGTGTGTGTGTGTGTTTCCTATGCAGATCCTAAACCCAGTATCAAATGCAAGTAGGAGGAGTAAGAAGGGTTCCTGCCAAAGCCAGGTTATGGATTGCATTTAAAAATGGTCCATCAGAGTGAAATGGACTCCCATCTTCCTGCTTAGCAATAATGATATGGGTTTAGGGTCTGCTGTGTGTACTGGTGGGTGACTGCCACCCAGCCAGAGTGTGTATGGGAGGCTGCCAGCCAGCCTCCCTTCCTACAAGTAATGATGGTGCATGTGAAGGGGACAGCGTTGGTTCCTCCCCTTTCACAGTTATCACTTCTCATCCTTCCTTTTGGCTGGTATCAAATGTGGTGTCTGTTTATATCAGTTTAATATCTGATATGTCCCCTATCTGATAGCATATATTAAATGCACCACCAGGTTTCAGTGTTGGAAAGAAAGATTATCTGTTTATTTGCTGCAGCTGCTTGCTGGCTAGTCCAGTGGGCCCCTACTGCAGGCAATAGACAATAGGTGGTGCCTATGTGCCTAGGTGGATAGGACATCAGCTATGAGGCATTTGTTTGTACAAACTGCTGCTCACAACTAATGTTGTAATATAGTGTCTCCATCTGCTGGTGGTATTGAATAAGCAATAGTGCAATGATAGGGTCTGAAAAAGAAGAAAAATAAGAAGCAGCAGCATAGGAAAGAAGGAAAACATGGAGAGAAGAAAAAAAGAAGGTAAAAATGAGGTGAAAACATGTTTAAAAAAGTATTTCCATCTCTCTCTCTCTATATGTATATACATATATATATATATATATATATATATATATTTAAAAGAAAAAAAAATTATATATATATATATATATATATGTATACATATATAGAGAGAGAGATAAATATATATAGAGATAGATGGGTGGATGGATAGATAGATAGATAGATAGATAGATAGATAGATAGATAGACATACATACACACATACACACATACACACATATGTGTGTATTGTTGGAGTTGCAAACATGGGTGCACTTGACAAACTCAGTGCGGCTATTCCCCATTGAAAGATTGTTGCACCCAGGACCCTTAGCACTGGGATATGCTACTCAATACCACTGGCATGGCCAGGTGTAAACAACATCTGACCTTTGTTGTGTATGTAACCATGGAGATTGTGATGTCGCCTAGGCCCACCAAAGAACAGCCTTGTCAGAAGCAGCACTGCCATGAGCAGAAGTAGCAGCACCATAGGTTGTCAAATAAGTTGGATTTAACCAAGACAAGTGAGTCCAATAGGATGCAGGTATGTCCTCTATCCTTACAGCTTCCCGTGGCTGTTGGTTTTATACCATTTGGGGACAGCCAAGGAGGCGTCAGCAGGCAACACAGGTAAGTGTGTGCTTGTATGTGTGTGTGTGTGTGTGTTTCCTATGCAGATCCTAAACCCAGTATCAAATGCAAGTAGGAGGAGTAAGAAGGGTTCCTGCCAAAGCCAGGTTATGGATTGCATTTAAAAATGGTCCATCAGAGTGAAATGGACTCCCATCTTCCTGCTTAGCAATAATGATATGGGTTTAGGGTCTGCTGTGTGTACTGGTGGGTGACTGCCACCCAGCCAGAGTGTGTATGGGAGGCTGCCAGCCAGCCTCCCTTCCTACAAGTAATGATGGTGCATGTGAAGGGGACAGCGTTGGTTCCTCCCCTTTCACAGTTATCACTTCTCATCCTTCCTTTTGGCTGGTATCAAATGTGGCGTCTGTTTATATCAGTTTAATATCTGATATGTCCCCTATCTGATAGCATATATTAAATGCACCACCAGGTTTCAGTGTT
>NW_026610244.1:0-15759 GCF_029499605.1 Hyla sarda | reverse complement strand
GTACCGGGACACCACAAACCCCCTTACTTGAGAAAAGTCATCCTCGACTTAGATCCCCTAAGGTAGAGGGACGGAATGGCCATAGGGCCGGATGCAGTCCTGAGCATTAATACAAATGTCCATATTCTGGCTGTTGTGAAGAACTGGTATAGGGTCTCTGTGCATTTAAGAAATGTGGACACATGCTCTAAAATTAATATGTGAACAGGATTGTGGGAATTTATTTACGACCAGGATAACATCCGAACAGGATATAGAACAGGATATAATACCCTATAGGAATAAAAGGATCCTAGCTCCATCTCATGAACAGGATTATATTAGTCCCTATTCATACACAAGATAACTAAATAGAAACGTATAATTTTCTACCTTAAGTATTATTATTATTTTTTTAGTACATAAGACCACTGTGGCGTGTCGGCGCTCTAAGGGTGCTTCACCCTCTCGGGGGTAGTCCAACATGCGGATATACAGCGCTTCTAACTTTTTAGTGTCCCTCTGCTGTTCCACGTGGACTTCATACGGGAGGTGTTTCGGGCCATATCTCTCCCTATACTGGGCCTTTATCTCTTCAATGAGGCTGTTGATTTCAGCCTCCCTGCGGGCCCTTTCTGTCTCAGCTGTGGGGACCGGTGGATGAGTCTTCCCCAGCAGGGGAAGGACGTGGTCCCACATGTATTGTATCAACGCAGGCTCATCACCGAACACCCATTTCAGAAGAGGGGGTGATCGTGGGCATGCACTGGCTGGAGTCATCTGGGACAAGGGGACCTCTCTCTCTGGGCTGGATGAAGAAGAAATGACTTCAGCCAGAGTACTCACACCTGAGTCTTCAGTTGGAAACTCGGCCCAGGATCTCCATGTGCGGTGGTGAGGGGACAATCTCACCGGTGATGCCGTTCCTGATGTCCCGGGTGATGCACCTTTCGGGGTAGCCGGCCACTAGTTGTCTTCCGGTAGCGGGGGTAGGTTGCAGGCCTCCTCGGCCCCAAGGGGCAAGGTCTTGGAAAAGTTGCGCTGCGGCTGTGGCAACTTTCCTCTGCTCCGGCACCATCTTACTGCTCTCCTCACGTGTTGACGTGGGCTCCGCCGTCTCTGTACACCTCGCTGCCATCTCGAGACTGTAGAGGTCTGGCCATGTGGCTTCTTTTATATGGGGTTCCCACAAGATGGCTGCCAGCCGGAAGGACTTCCTGTGCCCCGGCAAACACCAGAAAAAGATAACAGTTCCACTTCGGCATAGGAACAGCTACACAATGTCCACCCCCAGGGGCGGGACGCAGACCAGCGCAGGACATTTTGGCGCGTTTTTTTGGGTTCTGCCTTAACCCTTTCAGGTACAGTCTGCAGTGGAGCACGTAGCATGGCTTCGTTCCTAATCTTACACATGGCCACAATACAGTTTTCTTCACATCCCCCCTCACACACCCGCATTCCTGTTCATAGGACGCCAAAAGAGTTGTGGTGTCTGGGGTGTTGCAATGGTGAATGAAGGGTCTGGTGGTATTAACCCTCAGTTGTCGTGACGCCAGGGTGCGGTTTGCTTAATAGTAATGTTCCTGCTGCCAACTGGCCCACAAACGGCAGGGATAATAAACGGAATGTCCACAGCAGATTTTATCAAGCAACTGGAAAACTTTACTTTAACCCCTTGGGGACGGAGCCCATTATGACCCTAAGGACGGGAGCATTTTTTGCAAATCTGACCACTGTCACTTTAAGCATTAATAACTCTGGGATGCTTTTACTTATAAATTTGATTCCGAGACTGTTTTTTCGTGACATATTCTACTTTATGTTAGTGGTAAATTTTCGTTGATACTTGCATCATTTCTTGGTGAAAAATTAAAAAATTTCATGAGAAATTTGAAAATTTTGCATTTTTCTAACTTTGAAGCTCTCTGCTTATAAGGAATATGGATATTCCAAATAAATTATATATTGATTCACATATACAATATGTCTACTTTATGTTTGCATCATAAAGTTGACATTTTTTTGCTTTTGGAAAACATCAGAGGGCTTCAAAGTTCAGCAGCAATTTTCCAATTTTTCGCAGAATTTTCAAAATCAGAATTTTTCAGGGACCAGTTCAGGTTTGAAGTGGATTTGAAGGGTCTTCTGGTTTGAAATACCCCATAAATGACCCCATTATCAAAAACTGCACCCCCCAAAGTATTCAAAATGACATTCAGTAAGTGTGCTAACCCTTTAGGTGTTTCACAGGAATAGCAGCAAAGTGAAGGAGAAAATTCAAAATCTTCATTTTTTACACTTGCATGTTCTTGTAGACCCAGTTTTTGAATTTTTACAAGGGGTAAAAGGAAAAAATCCTCTCAAAATTTGTAACCCAATTTGAGAGTAAGAAAATACCTCATATGTGTATGGCAAGTGTTCGGCGGGTGCACTAGAGGGCTCAGAAGCGAAGGAGCAACAATGGGATTTAGGAGAGTGAGTTTTTCTGAAATGGTTTTTGGGGGGCATGTCCCATTTAGGAAGCCCCTATGGTGCCAGGACAGCAAAAACCCCCACATCGCACACTATTATGGAAACTACACCCCTCAAGGAACGTAACAAGGGGTACGGTGAGCCTTTACACCCCACAGGTGTTTGACAACTTTTTGTTAAAGTTGGATGTGTAAATGGGAAAAAAAAAATTTCACTAAAATGCTGGTTTTTCCCCAAATTTTACTTTTTTACAAGGGGTAATAGGAGAAAATGCCCCCCAAAATTTGTAACCCCATTTCTTCTGAGTATGGAAATACCCCATGTTTGGACGTCAAGTGCACTGCGAGCGAACTACAATGCTCAGAAGAGAAGGAGCGCCATTGAACTTTTAGAGTGATAATTTGTTTGGAATGGAAGTCGGGGGCCATGTGCATTTACAAAGCCCTCGTGGTGCCAGAACAGTGGACCCCCCCCCCCCCCAACATGTGACCCCATTTTGCAAACTACACCCCTCACGGAATGTAATAAGGGGTACAGTGAGCATTTACACCCTACTGGCGTTTGACAGATTTTTGGAACAGTGGGCTGTGAAGTTGGCTTAATAGTAATGTTCCTGCCGCCAATGGCCCACAAACGCCAGGGATAATAAATGGAATGTCCACAGCAGATTTTATGAAGTAACTGGAAAACTTAACTTTAACTGGTATGCAACAGTCTTTACAATTATGCAGTCTTTCAGAGAGAACTGGGACTTGAAATAATGAGCTTTTTATGCAGGCCACTGTGTTACTAATTATAAGATTTTTAGCTGGTAGTAGTCACACAGGATTTGATAGGTTGAGCTTGATAACTCACGGTTTTAGTGGCTGCTAGTTCTTTCAGGCTTTGGCCTAGATGAATTGAATGAAGTTATGCTGATTGTGCTTGCTTTGTAATTCAGCAGGAAGAGCCGATGTAATGAGAAATTCTGTGTCTTGACAAGTTCTGTGTCCCGATCAGCTGATGAAAGCAGAGCTGCCAGCACAGACACTGTGATTGCACTGTGATTGGTTGATGGGAGGGTGTGCTGTTACACAGTTAACCCCTTAAGGACCCAGCCATTTTACACCTTAGGACCTGGCCATTTTTTGCACATCTGACCACTGTCACTTTAAACATTAATAACTCTGGAATGCTTTTAGTTATCATTCTGATTCCGAGATAGTTTTTTCGTGACATATTCTACTTTAACATAGTGGTAAAATTTTGTGGTAACTTGCATCCTTTCTTGGTGAAAAATCCCAAAATTTGATGAAAAAATTTAAAATTTTGCATTTTTCTAAATTTGAAGCTCTCTGCTTGTAAGGAAAATGGATATTCCAAATATTTTTTTTATTTTATTCACATATACAATGTGTCTACTTTATGTTTGCATCATAAAATTGACGTGTTTTTACTTTTGGAAGACACCAGAGGGCTTCAAAGTTCAGCAGCAATTTTCCAATTTTTCACAAAATTTTCAAACTCACTATTTTTCAGGAACCAGTTCAGGTTTAAAGTGGATTTGAAGGGTCTTCATATTAGAAATACCCCATAAATGACCTCATTATAAAAACTGCACCCCCCAAAGTATTCAAAATTACATTCAGTCAGCATTTTAACCCTTTAGGTGTTTCACAGGAATAGCAGCAAAGTGAAGGAATAAATTCACATGGCCTACCATTTTGAAAACTAGACCCCTTGAGGAACGTAACAAGGAATTAAGTGAGCCTTAATACCCCACAGGTGTTTCACGACTTTTGCATATGTAAAAAAAAAAAAAAAATCACTAAAATGTGTGTTTCCCCCCAAATTTCACATTTTTGCAAGGGTTAATAGCAGAAAATACCCCCAGAAATTTGTAACCCCATCTCTTCTGAGTATGGAGGTACCCCATAAGTTGACCTGAAGTGCACTATGGGCGAACTACAATGCTCAGAAGAGGAGTCATATTTTGCTTTTTGAGAGCAAATTTTGCTCGGGGGCATGTCGCATTTAGGAAGCCCCTATGGTGCCAGGACAGCAAAATAACCTCCACATGGCATACCATTTTGGAAACTAGACCCCTTGAGGAACGTAACAAGGGGTACAGTGAGCATTTACCCCCACTGGTGTCTGTCAGATCTTTGGATCAGTGGGCTGTACAAATTTTTTTATTTGCACAGCCCACTGTTCCAAAGATCTGTCAGACACCAGTGGGGTGTAAATTCTCACTGCACCCCTCATTACATTCCGTGAGGGGTGTAGTTTCCAAAATGGGGTCCCATGTGTTTTTTTTGCGTTTGTCAAAACCGCTGTAACAATCAGCCACCCCTGTGCAAATCACCTCAAATGTACATGGTGCACTCTCCCTTCTGGGCCTTGTTGTGCGCCCCCAGAGCACTTTACGCCCACATATGGGGTATCTCCATAGTCGGGAGAATCTGCAATACAAATTTTGGGGGGGCTTTTTTCCCTTTTACCCCTTGTCAAAATGGAAAGTATAGGGCAACACCAGCATGTTAGTGTAAAAAAAAATTTTTTTTTACACTAACATTCTGGTGTAGACCCCAACTTCCCCTTTTCATAAGGGGTGAAAGGAGAAAAAGCCCCCCAAAATTTGTTAGGCAATTTCTCCCGAGTACGGTGATACCCCATATGTGGCCCTAAACTGTTGCCTTGAAATACGACAGGGCTTTGGGATTTGCATAGGGGTGGACATAGGGGTATTCTACACCAGTGATTCCCAAACAGGGTGCCTCCAGCTGTTGCAAAACTCCCAGCATGCTTGGACAGTCAACAGCTGTCCGGCAATACTGGGATTTGTTGTTTTGCAACAGCTGGAGGCTCCATTTTGGAAACAGTGGCGTACCAGACGTTTTTCATTTTTATTGGGGAGGGGAGGGAGGCTGTGTAGGGGTATGTGTATATGTAGTGTTTTTTACTTATTTTATTTTGTGGTAGTGTAGTGCTTTTAGGGTACAGTCACACGGGCGGGGGATTACAGCGAGTTTCCCGCTGCGAGTTTGAGCTGCCGCGCAAAATTTGCTGCATCGCAAACTTGCAGCCTGATACTCACTGTAAGCCCCCTGCCCATGTGAATGTACCCTGTACATTCACAGGGGGGGGGACCTCCAGCTGTTGCAAAACTACAACTCCCAGCATGCACGGTCTATCAGTGCATGCTGGTAGTTATAGTTTTGCAACAGCTGGAGGCACACGGGTTGGGAAACACTGAGTTAGGAAATAGACAATGTTTCCCAACCAGTGTGCCTCCAGTTGTTGCAAAACCACAACTCCCAGCATGCCCAGGCAGCCGAAGGGCATATTGGGAGTAGTGGTTACGCAACAGCTGGAGGAGAACAGTTTGGGGACCACTGTGTATTGGTGTCCAAGCTGTAGCCCTCCAGATGTTGCAAAACTACAACTCTCAGTATGCCAAAACTGTCCAGGCATGCTGGGAGTTGTAGTTCTGCAACATCTGAAGGGCCAGATGTTACAGAACTACAACTCCCAGCATGCCTGGAGAGTAAGGGCATGCTGAGGATGTGTAGTTTTGCAACATCTGGAAGGGCACAGTGGTCTCCAAACTGTGGACCTCCAGATGTTGCAAAACTGCCACTCCCAGCATGCCCAGACGCCAAGGGCTGTCTGGGCATGCTGGGGGTTGTAGTTTACAGGGTCCCATTACAGCAATGCATGTCGCTTTACGGCGACGTGCATTGCTGTAAAGGGCCCGACCGCGGCTGAAGATCTACTCACCTTTCGCCGTCGCCATCTTCATCGCCGGGATCCAGGTCTTCAGGGACGAGGTAAGTACCGGGGCCGGTCCCCAGCACTCCCCTGTCCCCCGCCGCGTCCTCCGGTCTTCCTCCCGTCCTCTCCGGACTTCCAGGGGCTGGGCAGGGCGGGAGGAAGTAACCGCCCCCCCCCCCCCC
This sequence comes from Hyla sarda, assembly GCF_029499605.1. Taxonomy (NCBI): domain Eukaryota; kingdom Metazoa; phylum Chordata; class Amphibia; order Anura; family Hylidae; genus Hyla; species Hyla sarda. Next base: position 9,373 of record NW_026610244.1, on the reverse strand, counting down.
CCCCTGCGATTGGTCGGTTAACTAACCGACAGATCGCAGGTTATAGGAGGAGGTGGCCGGCTTGCCACCTCGCTCCTACACGTTAGCATGGTCCTGGCTGTCTGTGATCATGCAAAATTACCGGGCGGTCGGGTCCCAGAGACCCGATCAGCCCGGTATCGCCGCAGATCGCATGGGCGATTTCCCTTGCGATTTGCGGCAATCGCCGACATGGGGGGCCTACATGGCCCCCCTCGGCGTTTGCCCTGGATGCCTGCTGAAGCATTTCAGCAGGCATCCGCTTCCGATCTCTGCCCGGGGCGCGGCAGAGACCGGAGAAACACCAGGACGTACTAGTACGTCCTGGGTCCTTAAAGCCCAGGGTGCCAGGACGTTCTAGTACGTCCTGGGTCCTTAAGAGGTTAATATTCTCATTAATGTAGATGCAATTTACATAGTTTATTCTGTGATTTATTTACCATGTATTTTTCTATGGGTAGGTATTTGCTGCCACCTTCTGGCCTATTTTGGTAATGCTCTTGTTCCTCCTGTGAGCATGAATCATCATTTCCTTGTATGTAAACTCCTCCCCTGCTCTTCCTGTACTTCCTGTGTCATGGCTGCTTGCATCTGCCACATGTAACAGGGACTCTTGTACTCCACATGATAAGCTAAGGAAAGCATCATCTTTTGACCGCATAATACTGAAATCCATTCATTCTGCTGTATTCCTGTTGTGTGATGTTCAGAATAAACCAGCTTTTGGATGAAACCAGTATTGGTGAGTTCAGCTATCTGAGGAGGATTGTCCGCAGTGACCGTATCTGCTCATACAGGCCAGGCACAGAGGTCTCACAAGGGTTAGATTACTATCACAACAATCCGAGTCAGAATAGAGGGTGTGTCTACTCACTGCACAGATCACACTGTTGCCTCTAGACAAGCACAGAAACAGATTTTTGCAAACCCTAATCCCTTAACCCCTTCACGACGAGCGACGTACATGTACGGCGCCGCGAAGTGTCACTTGGCGCGCGGCGAAGTACATGTACGTCGCGGGGTCCCGGGAGCGCCGCGTCACTGGTAGCGGTGATCGGGCCGGGATGACTGCTGTTATCTAACAGCAGGCATCCCGGCACATCGCCGAGGGGGGTCCTGAGACCCCCCCAAGACCGCGATGCGCGCAAATCGCAGGTCAGTTCAGACATAGTTACATAGTTAGTACGGTCGAAAAAAGACATATGTCCATCAAGTTCAACCAGGGAATTAAGGGGTAGGGGTGTGGCGCGATATTGGGGAAGGGATGAGATTTTATATTTCTTCATAAGCATTAATCTTATTTTGTTCCAGGAATGTATCTAATCCTGTTTTAAAGCTGTTAATTGTTCCTGCTGTGACCAGTTACTGAGGTAGACCGTTCCATAAATTCACAGTCCTCACGGTAAAGAAGGCGTGTCGCCCCTTGAGACTAAACTTTTTCTTCTCCAGACCTGCGATCTGCGGGATTTTGGGTCATATGGGTCACTGGTGACCCGGAAAATCAGAGGGATCAGGGGTGTCCGAGACATCCTCGATCCCCTTAAAGGGATAGGAGTTTGGTGGCAGGGGTGCCACCCCTCCTATCCCTGCTATTGGTCGGCCGAGCGACTGACCGATAGCAGATCGGGGGAGGGGGGTTAAAGTTCGGTTCCCCCGCTTTGCCCACCTATCGCTGTCCGGGCAAAACGGGGGAACCGTCCAGGGAAGGTCGGCGCCGAAGGTCCCTTACCTGGATCCCGGATCCCCGAGCGCGATCCTCCCCCACGTGCGGCGGCGGCAGCAATACTTCCGGGTCCTGCTAGGTGAGTTGTTGCCTAGCAACATCCGGAGGGCCACAGTTTACAGTGGTCTCTAAACCGTGGCCCTCCAGATGTTGCAAAACTACAACTCCCAGCATGCCCAGACAGCAGTTTGCTGTCTGGGCATGCTGTGAGTTGTAGTTTTGCAACATCTGGAGGGCCACGGTTTAGAGACCACTGGACAGTGATTTACAACTTGAACCCCTCTAAATCTTGCAAAACTACAACTCCCAGCATTTAGGAACAGCATAAGGCTGTCTTGGCATGCTGGGAGTTGTACTTGCGTACCTCCAGCCATTGCTTAACTACATCTCCCAGCATGCCCTTCCGCAATCAGTACATGCTGGGAGTTGTAGTTTTGCAACAGCTGGAGGCACACTGGTTGGAAAATACTGAGTTAGGTCATAGAACCTAACTCAAGATTTTCCAGCCAGTGTGCCTCCAGCTGTTGCAAAACTACAACTCCCAGCATGCATGGTCTGTCAGTGCATGCTGGGAGTTGTAGTTTTGACCACCCTCCCGTGTGAATGTACAGGCTACATTCACACTGGCGGCAGATTACAGTGAGTTCCCCGCTACAAATTTGAGCTGCGGCAAATTTTTCGCCGCAGCTCAAACTCCTAGCGGGAGACTCAGTGTAATCTGCAGCCAGTGTGAATGTAACCTAAAAACACTACACTACACTAGCATAAAATAAAGAGTAAAACACTACATATACACACGTACGCTGCCCCCCCACCACCCCCCTTCCCCAATAAAAATGAAAAACGTATTGTATGGCAGTGTTTCTAAGATGGAGCCTCCAGCTGTTGCAAAACAAAAACTCCCAGCATTTCTGGACAGCAATTGACTGTCCAAGCATGCTGAGAGTTTAGCAACAGCTGGAGGCACCCTGTTTGGGAATCACTGGCATAGAATACCCCTATGTCCACCCCTATGCAAGTCAGGCCTCAAATGCGCATGGCGCTCTCACTTTGGAGCCCTGTCGTATTTCAAGGCAACAGAATAGGGTCACATATGGGGTATCGCCGTACTCGGGAGAAATTGCCTAACAAATTTTGGGGGGCTTTTTCTCCTTTTACCCCTTATGAAAAGGAACAGTTGGGGTCTACACCAGCATGTTAGTGTAAAAAAATAAACATTTTTAGACGAACATGCTGGTGTTGCCCTATACTTTTCATTTTCACAAGAGGTAAAAGGGAAAAACGCCCCCCAAAATTTGTAACGCAATTTCTCCCGAGTACGGAGATACCCCATATGTGGGCGCAAAGTGCTCTGGGGGCGCACATCAAGGCGCAGAAGGGAGAGTGCGCCATGTACATTTGAGGTGATTTGCACAGGGGTGGCTGATTGTTACAGCGGTTCTGACAAACGCAAAAAAAAAAACACACCCACATGTGACCCCATTTTGGAAACTACACCCCTCACCGAATGTAATAAGGGGTACAGTGAGAATTTACACCCCACAGGTGTCTGACGGATCTTTGGAACAGTGGTCCGTGAAAATGAAAAATGTTGCACAGCCCACTGTTCCAAAGATCTGTCAGACACCAGTGGGGGGTAAATGCTCACTGCACCCCTCAGTACATTCTGTGAGGGGTCTAGTTTCCAAAATGGTATGCCATGTGGGGGTTATTTTGCTGTTCTGGCACCATAGGGGCTTCCTAAATGCGACATGCCCCCCCGAGCAAAATTTGCTCTCAAAAAGCCAAATATGACGCCTTCCCTTCTGAGAATTGTAGTTCGCCCGCAGTGCACTTCAGGCCCACTTATGGGGTACCTCCATACTCAGAAGAGATGGGGTTACAAATTTTGTTTTTTTTTCTGCTATTAACCCTTGCAAAAATGTGAAATTTGGGGGGAAACCCACATTTTAGTGACATTTTTTTTTTTTTTTTTTTACATATGCAAAAGTCGTGAAACACCTGTGGGGTATTAAGGCTCACTTCATCCCTTGTTACGTTCCTCAAGGGGTCTAGTTTCCAAAATGGTATGCCATGTGTTTTTTTTTTGCTGTTCTGGCACCATAGGGGCTTCCTAAATGCAACATGCCCCCCGAGCAAAATTTGCTCTCAAAAAGCCAAATATGACTCCTCTTCTGAGTATTGTAGTTCGTCCGCAGTGCACTTCAGGTCCACTTATGGGGTACCTCCATACTCAGAAGCAGGGGCGGATCCAGAGTCGAGTCTCGGGAGGGGCACTATTAGAGTATTTTGTGTTGGCGGACACAAAATAAGATGTTGCTTACGGAACTTACAATATTATTAAATGTATCATACAGTCCTAACCTTGTTTAAGAGATATAAAGCGAACTTCGGAAGAGATGGTAATACCGGCGCTGACCAAGGAGAAGACAATAGAACCAGGTGTGTAGCAAACAGATTTAATCCAATGCGACGCGTTTCACCGCGCTTGCGCGGTTTCATCAGGCAACATGCGTTGGCAACATGGTCAGCGCCGGTATTCCCATCTCTTCCGAAGTTCGCTTTATATCTCTCCGCTATTTCTGGGAAGGCTGCAGACCGGGATCATTATATCAAACGCACATCTTGGTTGTGTGGGAGTGCACACAACCTGGCAGGGTGAGCCTTCACTTTTTCCCTCCCCTCCCACACACCTGTGATCCCGTTGGTTCTTCACAAGGGAGCGCCTGTTTTTATTTTTGTTTTACAGATTTTTCTTTTTCTTTTTGTTTTACTAACCTTGTTTAAGACTTTTTGGCCGTGCTCACACGTCAGAAAAATAATCAAATACACCAATTGCCACAGAATGGGAAAGTGCTAAAGAGGTTTTTACCATTTAAAACTACAGCTCCCAGTATGACCTAAGTCGTGGTGAGGAGATGCTGGGAGTTGTTGTTTCACCCATCATTACTGCAGAACTTACAAGTGACTCCAGCTCTGATGGGACAGTCAGGACAATGCACAATGATATCAGTGACTACAGGTGACGTCTTCTCTATAGTCTTTCCTTATCTAATTCAGATGTACTTACCACGGGACTTGTTCCAGCTAAATCTTTGCAGAACTTGACGCCCAGATAGCTCCTCACTACGATTCTGATCCTCTATATGAAAACAATAATTATTATAAACCTGCCAGACACTGTATTCTTCGAATATAATACTGGCACATACCTTCTGAATATAATTCTGACACACTGCATTCCCTGAATAAACAACACACTGTACCCTCTGAATATAATACGGTGACACACCGTACCCTCTGAATATGATACTATCATACACTGCACCGTCTGAATATAATACTACCACACACTGTGCCCTCTGAATATAATACTACCACACACTGTGCCCTCTATACTACCAAACACTGCATTATATTCAGAGGGCACAGTATGTGGTAGTATTATAATACTACCACATACTGTGTCCTCTGAATATAATACTACCACACACTGTGCCCTCTGAATATAATACTATCACACACTGTGCCCTCTGAATATTATACTACCACACACTGTGCCCTCTGAATATAATACTACCACACACTGTGCCCTCTGAATAGAATACTACCACACACTGTGCCCTCTGAATAGAATACTACCACACACTGTGCCCTCTGAATATAATACTACCACACACTGTGCCCTTTGAATATAATACTACCACACTGTGCCCTCTGAATATAATACTACCACACTGTGCCCTCTAAATTTAATACTACCAAACACTGCGCTCTCTGAATATAACAATACCACACACTGCACTCTCTGAATATAATACACCACACACTGCACTCTCTGAATATAATACTACCACACACTGCACTCTCTGAATATAATACTACCACACACTGCACTCTCTGAATAGAATACTACCACACACTGTACCCTCTGAATATAATACTATCATACACTGCACCCTCTGAATATAATACTACCAAACACTGCACTATCTGAATATAATACTAGGACACACTGCACTCTCTGAATATAATACTACCACACTTCACCCTCTGAATATAATACTACCACACACTGCACTCTCTCTCTGTATATAATACTACCACACACTGCACTCTCTGTATATAACTTGCTGTGCAGTGCACCCTCTGAATAAAATACCCAAATGTATTGTTGCCCATAAAAAAAACGTACCACCCCAGAAATTCCTCATAATCTACAATATACTTCTGAAATGCAGAGCACTCTGTGCCTTCACATATAGTAATAATGCCCCATTTTGTGCCCCTACATATAATAATTATGACCCGTCCTGTTCCCCCCACATAATAATGCCCTGTGCCCCTAACATATATTGCCCCCTATGCTGTGCCCTTCATATATAATTCCCCCGTTCTTTGCCCCTCACATATAATGCCCCCATCATGCGTCCCTCACATATAATGCCCCCATCATGTGCCCCTCACATATAATGCCCCCCGTGCTGTGCCCCTCACAAATAATGCTCCTGTTATATGCCCCACACAAATAATGCCCCCTGTGCTGTGCCCCTCACATATAATGCCCCCGTTCTTTGCCCCGATCATGTGCCCCTCACATATAATGCCCCCATCATGCACCCCTCACATATAATGCCCCCATCATGCGCCCCGAACATATAATGCCCCGTGCTGTGCCCTTCACATAATGCCCCCGTTCTTTGCCCCTCACATATAATGCCCCCATCATGCGCCCCTCACATATAATGCCCCCTGTCCTGTCCCCTCAGGGGGCATTATATGTGAGGGGCACAGCACAGGGGGCATTATATGTGAGGGGCGCATGATGGCGCATTATATATGAGGGGCACAGGATGGGGGCATTATATATGAGGGGCGCATGATGGGGGCATTATATGTGTGGGGCACAGCACAGGGGGCATTACATGTGTGGGGCACAGCACAGGGGGAATTATATCATATAATGCCCCCTGTGCTGTGCCCCATACATATAATGCCCCCTGTGCTGTGCCCCTTACATATAATACCCCCTGTGCTGTGCCCCCCACACATATAATTTATATGTGTGGGAACAGCACAAGGGGCATTATATGTGAGGGGCACAGCACAGGGGACATTATATGTGAGGGGCACAGCACAGGGGGCATTATATGTGAGGGGCGCATAATGGCGCATTATATATGAGGGGCACAGGATGGGGGCATTATATATGAGGGGCGCATGATGGGGGCATTATATGTGTGGGGCACAGCACAGGGGGCATTATATGTGTGGGGCACAGCACAGGGGGCATTATATCATATAATGCCCCCTGTGCTGTGCCCCATACATATAATGCCCCCTGTGCTGTGCCCCTCACATATAATACCCCCTGTGCTGTGCCCCCCATACATATCATTTATATGTGAGGGGCACAGCACAGGGGGCATTATATGTGAGGGGCACAGCACAGGGGACATTATATGTGAGGGGCACAGCACAGGGGGCCCCCCTGTCATGTGCTCTTCACATATAGTGCCCCCAGTGCTTTGCCTTGCAGCCCCTCACATTAAAAATTCCCCTAAGTTTTTAAATCCCCCCTCCTCCTGTACGATATAGTGCCCTTAACAGTGGCACATATTCTGTCCCCCAAATGCACTGGGCCCTGAGCATACAGTGCTTACTGTATGCTGGCCGCGGGGACGGGATTTCCGGGCTTACAGAATTAATGATGCCACTGTGCCCACAGAATTAATGATGCCACTGTGACCACCGAATAAGTGATGCCACTGTACCCATATAATTAATAATGCCACTGTACCCACAGAATTAATGATGCCACTGTGCCCCACAGAATTAATGATGTCACTGTACCCACAGAATTAATGACGCCACTGTACCCACAGAATTAATGATGCCACTGTACCCACAGAATTAATGACACAACTGTATCCCCAGAATTAATGATGCCACTGTGCCTATAGAATTTATGATGCCATTGTGCCCACAGAAGTATTGATGCCACTGTACCTCCAGAAATAATGATGCCACCGTGCCTCCAGAAGTAATAATGCCACTGTGTCCCACAAATTAAGGATGCCACTGTGACCACAGAATTTATGATGCCACTGTGCCCACAGAATTTATGATGCCACTGTGCCCACAGAATTAAGGATGACACTATACCCACAGAATTAAGGATGCCACTGTGCCCACAGAATTAAGGATGCCACTGTGCCCACAGAATTAAGGATGCCACTGTGCCCACAGAATTAAGGATGCCACTGTGTTCCACAGAATTAATTATGCCACTGTGTTCCACAGAATTAATTATGCCACTGTGCCCCCATATGAACTTTGCCACTGTAACTCTCCATCTGTTGTAAAACTACAACTCCCATCATGCACAGACAGAAGGTCATCATGGTAGCTGTAGTTCTACAATAACTGGAGAGTCACAGATGGGGGAACACAAACTTTTACCTGAAAGCTTAGGATCGCCGTCCCAGGTCCCGCACTGCTCCACTGCTCTGGCCTCTTCTAGTCAGGCCTGGCCAGAGCAGATGATGCAGGCAGCTAATCGTACTGCCTGCATCATAGGAGAAGCGCAGGGCAGGGACGTCTCAAAGACACAGCTACAAATGAATAAGGGGAGATCCAGCGGATGGTCCGAATGACTGGCGGACGCAGTCCGGATCTGGACCGTGGTCCGCCAGTTCAGTACCCCTGATATAGGACATAGATCAATGTTTCCTAACCAGGGGGACTCCAGTTGTTGCAAAACTACAAAACTTAGCATGCTGGGAGTTGTAGTTTTGAACAGCCTGAGGCACCTTGTTAAGGAAACACTGATCTATGTCCTATCTCAGTGTTTCCCAACCAGAGTGCCTCCAGCTGTTACAAAACTACAACTCCCAGCATGCATGGACAGCATTGTAGCTTTGCTTTGGAGACACCTTGGTTGGGAAACACTTATTTATGTCAGTGTTTCCCAACCCTCCAGCTGTTGCAAAACTACAACTCCCAGCATGCTAGGAGTTGTAGTATTGCAACAGCTGGGGGCACCCCTGGTGAGAAAGGGGTGGGGAGGGTGAGCAGGGATCGTGCTGGGAAGGGGGGAGGGATGATGCTGGAAAAGGGTGGGCATGGATGGTGGGGGGGTAGTTTACCTTACCTGCCTTAGAACACTGCTGGGCTCCTGTATCCTCCAGGCACTTCCTGCTTGCTGGGTCATGTGATGTTTTGGTGTCACATGACCCAAGCAGAGCAGTAGAAAGCTGCCAATCAGGGGGAAGAGAAGCCGAGTAAGTGCCCGATAACTCCACAGACTCGCTGTGTGCACGCTCCCTCTCCACTGCAGACTGAGTACAGTATACAAATATAGCTTGTGACAGGGATGAACGCTGGGACAGGGTGTCACCCCGCCATTCTAGGGGGCAGCAATCTCAGGGGGGGGGGGGCAATTGCCCCGTTGCCCTGTCCCCCCCCCCCCCCCCCGCCCCCCCCTGGATCCGCCACTGCTCAGAAGAGATGGGGTTACAAATTTTGGGGGGTCTTTTCTGCTATTAACCCTTTAAAAATGTGAAATTTGGGGGAAAACCAACATTTTAGTGAAAATTTTTTATTTTTTTTTATACATATGCAAAAGTCGTG
>NW_026610243.1:0-15811 GCF_029499605.1 Hyla sarda | reverse complement strand
GGCGGAAATCCGAGCAGAACACATAGCAGTCTATAGGAGACTGCAGTGTCCGCGCGGTCCTAGGGCCGACTAATTCAGTTGGCGCAGACGGAACTCGGAAATTTTCTGCCCGGAGATTCCGTAGTCTGAACCTAGCCTAACTCCTAATATGCCTTTGGCTGTCCAGGCATGCTGAAAGTTATAGTTTTGCAACAGCTGGAGGCACCCTATTTGGGAAATACTGATCTATACATCTGTATATTATCTATCTATCATCAATCTATCTATCTCATATCTATCTATCTATCTCATATCTATGTATCTGTCTCATATCTATGTATCTGTCTCATATCTATGTATCTGTCTCATATCTATGTATCTGTCTCATTTCTATCTATCAATATCATATCCATCTATCTATCTATCTCATATCTATCTCATATCTATCTATCTCATATCTATCTATCTCATATCTATCTCTCTCATATCTATGTATCTATCTCATATCTATCTATCTCATATCTATCTATCCCATATCTATCTGTCTCATATCTATCTGTCTCATATCTATCTGTCTCATATCTATCTATCTCATATCTATCTATCTATCTGTCTCATTTCTATGTATCTATATCATATCTATCTATCTATCTCATATCTATCTATCTATCTATCTCATATCTATCTATCTATCTCATATCTATGAATGTATCTATCTATCTATCTATCTATCTATCTATCTATCCCATATCTATCTATCTATCTCTCCTATCTCTCTCTCATATCAATTTCTCTCATATCTATCTGTCTGTCTATCAATCTCATATCTATCTATCTCATATCTATCTATCTATCTCATATCTATCTATCTATCTATCTCATATCTATCTGTCTCATATCTATCTATCTCATATCTATCTGTCTCATATCTATCTATCTCATATCTATCTATCTATCTGTCTCATTTCTATGTATCTATATCATATCTATCTATCTATCTCATATCTATCTATCTATCTATCTCATATCTATCTATCTATCTCATATCTATGAATGTATCTATCTATCTATCTATCTATCCCATATCTATCTATCTATCTCTCCTATCTCTCTCTCATATCAATTTCTCTCATATCTATCTGTCTGTCTATCAATCTCATATCTATCTATCTCATATCTATCTATCTATCTATCTATCTCATATCTATCTATCTATCTATCATCTATGTCATATCTATCTATCTCTCTCATATCTATCTATCTATCTCATATCTATCTATCAATCTCTCATATCTATCTATCTATATCTCTCTCTCATATCTATCTATCAATCTCTCATATCTATCTATCTATCTCTCATATCTATCTCTCTCTCTCATATCTATCCCATCTCTCTCTCTCTCTCTCTCTCTCTCTATCTATCTATCTCATATCTATCTATCTCATATCTATCTATCTATCTCATATCTATCTATCTCATATCTATCTCTCTCATATCTATATATCTCATATCTATCTCATCTATCTATCTCATATCTATCTCATATCTATCTATCTCATATCTATCTCTCTCATATCTATCTATCTCATATCTATCTATCTCATATCTATCTATATCTATCTCATATCTATCTATCTCATATCTATCTATCTCATATCTATCTATCTCATATCTATCTATCTCATATCTATCTATCTCATATCTATCTATATCTATCTCATATCTATCTCTCTCATATCTATATATCTCATATCTATCTCATCTATCTATCTCATATCTATCTATCTCATATCTATCTATCCCCTATCTATCTATCTATCTATCTATCTCATATCTATCTCATATCTATCTATCTCATATCTATCTATCTCATATCTATCTATCTATCTATCTATCTCATATCTATCTATATCTATCTATCTATCTATCTCATATCTATCTCATATCTATCTATCTATCTCATATCTATCTATCTATCTCATATCTGTCTATCTATCTCATATCTGTCTATCTTAAATCTATTGATATATCTTCTATCTATCTTTTATCTCAGTGATAGATAAATATTTCCTGTGTTTTAAAATATTTTTTTTTAATAGACAAACGCCCGCCTGCAATGACAGCTCTGAAGAGCAGGAAGAAAGGCGGGACTGCGTTTTGAAACGTGCCGAGGAAGAGCGGAGCGCCGCGCCACTTACCCTACCCATGGGCCCATCAGCGGTTACACCACCTCACCCGTGTCATGCAGGACACCAGGCATGACACCATGAGGACACCAGGCATGACACCAGGCATGACACCAGGCATGACGCCATCAGGACACCATGAGGACACCAGGCATGACACCAGGCATGACGCCATCAGGACACCATGAGGACACCAGGCATGACACCAGGCATGACGCCATCAGGACACCATGAGGACACCAGGCATGACACCAGGCATGACGCCATCAGGACACCATGAGGACACCAGGCATGACACCAGGCATGACGCCATCAGGACACCATGAGGACACCAGGCATGACACCAGGCATGACGCCATCAGGACACCATGAGGACACCAGGCATGACACCAGGCATGACGCCATCAGGACACCATGAGGACACCAGGCATGACACCAGGCATGACACCAGGCATGACACCAGGCATGACACCAGGCATGACACCATCAGGACACCAGGCATGACACCATCAGGACACCATCAGGACACCAGGCATGACACCATCAGGACACCAGGCATGACACCATCAGGACACCAGGCATGACACCAGGCATGACACCAGGCATGACACCATCAGGACACCAGGCATGACACCATCAGGACACCATCAGGACACCAGGCATGACACCATCAGGACACCAGGCATGACACCATCAGGACACCAGGCATGACACCAGGCATGACACCAGGCATGACACCATCAGGACACCAGGCCTGACACCATGAGGACACCAGGCATGACACCAGGCATGACACCAGGCATGACACCATCAGGACACCAGGCATGACACCAGGCATGACAACATGAGGACACCAGGCCTGACACCATCAGGACACCAGGCATGACACCATCAGGACACCAGGCATGACACCAGGCATGACACCATCAGGACACCAGGCATGACACCAGGCATGACACCATCAGGACACCAGGCATGACACCATCAGGACACCAGGCATGACACCAGGCATGACACCAGGCATGACACCAGGCATGACACCAGGCATGACACCAGGCATGACACCAGGCATGACGCCATCAGGACACCATGAGGACACCAGGCATGACACCATCAGGACACCAGGCATGACACCATCAGGACACCATCAGGACACCAGGCATGACACCATCAGGACACCAGGCATGACACCATCAGGACACCAGGCATGACACCAGGCATGACACCATCAGGACACCATGAGGACACCAGGCATGACACCATGAGGACACCATCAGGACACCAGGCATGACACCATCAGGACACCAGGCATGACACCATCAGGACACCAGGCATGACACCAGGCATGACACCATCAGGACACCAGGCATGACACCATCAGGACACCATCAGGACACCAGGCATGACACCATCAGGACACCAGGCATGACACCATCAGGACACCAGGCATGACACCAGGCATGACACCAGGCATGACACCAGGCATGACACCATCAGGACACCAGGCCTGACACCATGAGGACACCAGGCATGACACCAGGCATGACACCATCAGGACACCAGGCATGACAACATGAGGACACCAGGCATGACACCAGGCATGACGCCATCAGGACACCATGAGGACACCAGGCATGACACCAGGCATGATGCCATCAGGACACCATGAGGACACCAGGCATGACACCAGGCATGACACCAGGCATGACACCAGGCATGACACCAGGCATGACACCAGGCATGACACCAGGCATGACACCATCAGGACACCAGGCATGACACCATCAGGACCCCAGGCATGACACCAGGCATGACACCAGGCATGACACCATCAGGACACCAGGCATGACACCATCAGGACACCATCAGGACACCAGGCATGACACCATCAGGACATCAGGCATGACACCATCAGGACACCAGGCATGACGCCAGGCATGACACCAGGCATGACACCATCAGGACACCAGGCCTGACACCATGAGGACACCAGGCATGACACCAGGCATGACACCATCAGGACACCAGGCATGACACCATCAGGACACCAGGCATGACACCATCAGGACATCAGGCATGACACCATCAGGACACCAGGCATGACGCCAGGCATGACACCAGGCATGACACCATCAGGACACCAGGCCTGACACCATGAGGACACCAGGCATGACACCAGGCATGACACCATCAGGACACCAGGCATGACACCATCAGGACACCAGGCATGACACCAGGCATGACACCAGGCATGACACCAGGCATGACACCATCAGGACACCAGGCATGACACCAGGCATGACACCAGGCATGACACCAGGCATGACACCATCAGGACACCAGGCATGACACCATCAGGACACCAGGCATGACACCATCAGGACACCAGGCATGACACCATCAGGACACCAGGCATGACACCATCAGGACACCAGGCATGACACCAGGCATGACACCAGGCATGACACCATCAGGACACCAGGCATGACACCATCAGGACACCATCAGGACACCAGGCATGACACCATCAGGACACCAGGCATGACACCATCAGGACACCAGGCATGACACCAGGCATGACACCATCAGGACACCAGGCCTGACACCATGAGGACACCAGGCATGACACCAGGCATGACACCAGGCATGACACCATCAGGACACCAGGCATGACACCATGAGGACACCAGGCATGACACCAGGCATGACACCAGGCATGACACCATCAGGACACCAGGCATGACACCATCAGGACACCAGGCATGACACCATCAGGACACCAGGCATGACACCAGGCATGACACCAGGCATGACACCATCAGGACACCAGGCATGACACCAGGCATGACACCATCAGGACACCAGGCATGAAACCATCAGGACACCAGGCATGACACCATCAGGACACCAGGCATGACACCATCAGGACACCATCAGGACACCAGGCCTGACACAATCAGGACACCAGGCATGACACCATCAGGACACCAGGCATGACACCATCAGGACACCACCAGGCATGACACCATCAGGACACCACCAGGCATGACACCATCAGGACACCACCAGGCATGACACCATCAGGACACCACCAGGCATGACACCATCAGGACACCAGGCATGACACCATCAGGACATCAGGCATGACACCATCAGGACACCAGGCATGACACCATCAGGACACCAGGCATGACACCATCAGGACATCAGGCATGACACCATCAGGACACCAGGCATGACGCCATCAGGACACCAGGCATGACGCCATCAGGACACCAGGAATGACACCATCAGGACACCAGGCATGACACCATCAGGACACCAGGCATGACACCATCAGGACACCAGGCATGACACCAGGCATGACACCATCAGGACACCAGGCATGACACCATCAGGACACCATCAGGACACCATCAGGACACCAGGCATGACACCATCAGGACACCAGGCATGACACCATCAGGACACCAGGCATGACACCATCAGGACACCAGGCATGACACCATCAGGACACCAGGCATGACACCATCAGGACACCAGGTATCTCAATGAAACTGCACTGAACCTGGTGTCACCACCTCCTCACTATATATGGCAAAACTACAACTCCAAGCATGTCCAGACAGCCAAAGGCTTTCTGGGCATGCTGGGAGTTGTAGTTTTTTTCTAAATGGGAAGGCACCCTGGTTGAGGAACACTGCCTCAGAAGTAACAGAAGGAGTAAAGATGGAGGTGAGGAGGTATAAAGTATCATGTACCTAGAACTCCTTATCGCCAGCTTTACTCCTTGTCCTGTAACTTCTGAGGCTATTTTTCCCAACCTGGGTGCCAGATGTAGCAAAACTACTACTCCCAGCATGCCCAGAGGCCCAATAGATGTCTAGGTATGCTGAGAGTTGTAGTTTTACACATACTACCTCCCAGTAGTAATGAGATTACATTAGGAGGTTTGTTACAGTGTGTCACCCCAGAAGTAAGGAGATTACATGAGGAGGAGGTTTGTTACAGTGTGTCACCCCAGAAGTAAGGAGATTACATGAGGAGGAGGTTTGTTACAGTGTGTCACCCCAGTAGTAAGATTACATGAGGAGGAGGTTTGTTACAGTGTGTCACCCCAGAAGTAAGGAGATTACATGAGGAGGAGGTTTGTTACAGTGTGTCACCCCAGAAGTAAGGAGATTACATGAGGAGGAGGTTTGTTACAGTGTGTCACCCCAGTAGTAAGGAGATTACATGAGGAGGAGGTTTGTTACAGTGTGTCACCCCAGTAGTAAGATTACATGAGGAGGAGGTTTGTTACAGTGTGTCACCCCAGTAGTAAGGAGATTACATGAGGTTTGTTGCAGTGTGTCATCCCCAGTAGTAAGGAGATTACATGAGGAGGAGGTTTGTTACAGTGTGTCACCCCAGTAGTAAGGAGATTACATGAGGAGGGGGTTTGTTACAGTGTGTCACCCCAGTAGTAAGGAGATTACATGAGGAGAAGGTTTGTTACAGTGTGTCACCCCAGTAGTAAGGAGATTACATGAGGTTTGTTGCAGTGTGTCATCCCCAGTAGTAAGGAGATTACATGAGGAGGAGGTTTGTTACAGTGTGTCACCCCAGTAGTAAGGAGATTACATGAGGAGGAGGTTTGTTACAGTGTTTTTACCCCAGTAGTAAGGAGATTACACGAGGAGGAGGTTTGTTACAGTGTGTCACCCCAGTAGTAAGGAGATTACATGAGGAGGGGGTTTGTTACAGTGTGTCACCCCAGTAGTAAGGAGATTACATGAGGAGGGGGTTTGTTACAGTGTGTCACCCCAGTAGTAAGGAGATTACATGAGGTTTATTGCAGTGTTTTCACCCCAGTAGTAAGGAGATTACATGAGGAGGAGGTTTGTTACAGTGTGTCACCCCAGTAGTAAGGAGATTACATGAGGAGGAGGTTTGTTACAGTGTGTCACCCCAGTAGTAAGGAGATTACATGAGGAGGGGGTTTGTTACAGTGTGTCACCCCAGTAGTAAGGAGATTACATGAGGAGGGGGTTTGTTACAGTGTGTCACCCCAGTAGTAAGGAGATTACATGAGGAGGAGGTTTGTTACAGTGTTTTTACCCCAGTAGTAAGGAAATTACATGAGGAGGAGGTTTGTTACAGTATGTCACCCCAGTAGTAAGGAGATTACACGAGGAGGAGGTTTGTTGCAGTGTTTTTACCCCAGTAGTAAGGAGATTACATGAGGAGGAGGTTTGTTACAGTGTGTCACCCCAGTAGTAAGGAGATTACATGAGGAGGAGGTTTGTTACAGTGTGTCACCCCAGTAGTAAGGAGATTACATGAGGAGGAGGTTTGTTGCAGTGTTTTTACCCCAGTAGTAAGGAGATTACACGAGGAGGAGGTTTGTTACAGTGTGTCACCCCAGTAGTAAGGAGATTACATGAGGAGGGGGTTTGTTACAGTGTGTCACCCCAGTAGTAAGGAGATTACAGGAGGAGGAGGTTTGTTACAATGTGTCACCCCAGTAGTAAGGAGATTACATGAGGAGGGGGTTTGTTACAGTGTGTCACCCCAGTAGTAAGGGTATTACATGAGGAGGAGGTTTGTTACAGTGTGTCACCCCAGTAGTAAGGAGATTACATGAGGAGGAGGTTTATTACAATGTGTCACCCCAGTAGTAAGGAGATTACATGAGGAGGAGGTTTGTTACAGTGTGTCACCCCAGTAGTAAGGAGATTACATGAGGAGGAGGTTTGTTACAATGTGTCACCCCAGTAGTAAGGAGATTACATGAGGAGGAGGTTTGTTACAGTGTGTCACCCCAGTAGTAAGGAGATTACATGAGGAGGAGGTTTGTTACAATGTGTCACCCCAGTAGTAAGGAGATTACATGAGGAGGAGGTTTGTTACAGTGTGTCACCCCAGTAGTAAGGAGATTACATGAGGAGGAGGTTTGTTACAATGTGTCCCCCCAGTAGTAAGGAGATTACATGAGGAGGAGGTTTGTTACAGTGTGTCAACCCAGTAGTAAGGATATTACATGAGGAGGTTTGTTACAGTGTGTCAACCCAGTAGTAAGGATATTATATGAGGAGGTTTGTTACAGTGTGTCCCCGCAGTTGTAAAATGGGGCGTGTCAAAGGGCGGAGCCAGTGGGCAGGGTCAAGGGAGCGGCAAAATTAACTTTCACCTAGGGCGGCAAAAACCCTTGCACCAGCCCTGCTATCACCTTGGACACCAGAGCCGGAGGATATGGGAATATTTATAGGATGTGGGAGATGAAGGGTTAATGTATCATTTTACTATATATCAATGTCTGTCCCCTCCCTCAGAGAGAGGAGAAGATGTCTGGGGGCGGAGTCGCCTTTAAAGGGGTTCATTGAGTCACCTCACAGCCACACCCCCTGGTGATGTCACAGCCACACCCCCTGGTGATGTCACAGCCACACCCCCTCCTGATGTCACAGCCACACCCCCTCCTGATGTCACAGCCACACCCCCTCCTGATGTCACAGCCACACCCCCTCCTGATGTCACAGCCACACCCCCTCCTGATGTCACAGCCACACCCCCTCCTGATGTCACAGCCACACCCCCTCCTGATGTCACAGCCACACCCCCTCCTGATGTCACAGCCACACCCCCTCGTGATGTCACAGCCACACCCCCTCGTGATGTCACAGCCACACCCCCTCCTGATGTCACAGCCACACCCCCTCCTGATGTCACAGCCACACCCCCTCCTGATGTCACAGCCACACCCCCTCGTGATGTCACAGCCACACCCCCTCCTGATGTCACACCCACACCCCCTCCTGATGTCACACCCACACCCCCTCGTGATGTCACAGCCACACCCCCTCGTGATGTCACAGCCACACCCCCTCGTGATGTCACAGCCACACCCCCTCGTGATGTCACAGCCACACCCCCTCGTGATGTCACAGCCACACCCCCTCCTGATGTCACAGCCACACCCCCTCCTGATGTCACAGCCACACCCCCTCGTGATGTCACAGCCACACCCCCTCGTGATGTCACAGCCACACCCCCTCCTGATGTCACAGCCACACCCCCTCCTGATGTCACAGCCACACCCCCTCCTGATGTCACAGCCACACCCCCTCGTGATGTCACAGCCACACCCCCTCGTGATGTCACAGCCACACACCCCTCGTGATGTCACAGCCACACCCCCTCGTTATGTCACAGCCACACCCCCTCGTTATGTCACAGCCACACCCCCTCGTGATGTCACAGCCACACCCCCTCCTGATGTCACAGCCACACCCCCTCCTGATGTCACAGCCACACCCCCTCCTGATGTCACAGCCACACCCCCTCGTGATGTCACAGCCACACCCCCTCGTGATGTCACAGCCACACCCCCTCGTGATGTCACAGCCACACCCCCTCCTTTCATGTCTATGGGAGGGGCATGTAGGCAAACACACACCCCTCACATAGACATAAATAGAGAGGCGTGACATCACGATCTGACATCCCCTAAGATGTCTACAAGCAGATAAAGGGGTACTCCCCTGGAAAACATTTCTTTTTAAATCAACTGGTGCCAGAAAGTTATACAGATATGTAAATGACTTCTATTAAAAATCTTAATCCTTCCAGTACTTATCAGCTGCTGTATGCTCCACAGGAAGTTCTTTTTCTTTTTGAATTTCCTTTATGCCTGACCACAGTGCTCTCTGCTGACACTTCTGTCCATGTCAGGAACTGTCCAGAGTAGGAGCAAATCACTAGGGATCGACCGATATCGTTTTTTTAGGGCCGATAATCGGTGGAGGTTAGGGCCGATAGCCGATAACTTATACCGATATTCCGGTATAAGTTATCGGCTATTTAACCCCCCGCGACACCGCTGCAGATCATTGATTTAAAGCGGGCGCTTTAAATCAATGATCTGCAGTGGCTTTTGCGGGGCCATAGGCCGCAGCCGCCACCCGCTTCTCTCCCTCTGCCTGTCAGGGTGGTCCGGGCCATCCATCCATCGTTCCTGTAGTGTCCGGGGGCGTGTTCCGGGTGGAGGGTGAACCGGTCCGGGTTGTCCTTCTTCTCCGGGGGTCCTCTTCTCCACTCCGGGCAGGCTCCGGCCTAGTACGCTGCATAGACGCCGCTGCGCAGTGATGCCCATGCGCAGCGACGCACCTGACGTCACGGCGTAGCGGCGTCTATGCAGCGTACTAGGCCGGAGCCTGCCCGGAGTGGAGAAGAGGACCCCCGGAGAAGGACAGCCCGGACTGGTTCACCCTCCACCCGGAATGGCGCTGGACACTACAGGAAGGATGGATGGCCCGGACCACCCCCATTACGGGTAAGTTAAATTTTTTTATTGACTCGGAGGGTGGGGGAGGGGCCCGACCGGTATAGCGGTATGGGCAAAAATCCATACTGGTATACCGCCCAGCATCACGGTGGGAGGTGCAACGCGGTGCGGTGGGTCGGGGGTGCGGTGCGGCCGGTCGAGGGGGTGGCGGTCACGGTGCGGTGGGGGCGGTGCGGGGGGGCGGGGCATTATCGGCAAGATAATTGCCGATACCGATAATGCCCAAAATCGTGATTATCGGCCGATAATCGGTCGATCCCTACAAATCACCATAGAAAACCTCTCCTGCTCCGGACAGTTCCTGACATGGACAGAGGTGTCAGCAGAGAGCACTGTGGTCAGACAGAAAGGAAATTCAAAAAGAAAAGAACTTCCTGTGTAGTATACAGCAGTTCTCTATCTACACTATCCCCCCCTCCCCCCTCACTATCTCCTCCCCGAGCACAGCGCCCCCTACCTATTGAGGTGCAGCCCGTCCCCACCATAGAGCCTGGATCCACAGAGGAGTCGGCCCAGTTCTCCATAAACCTCCTTCTACAAGATGGCGGCGGCCGGGGAGACATGTGGACACCGCGGGGAGAGAACCAGAAGGAGAAGAAGAACCTGACATATTAGAGGTAAAGACATAACAGGAATAGGGCCACAAGGACAGGAGGGCGGGGCTTCTAGCTGGGGGCCAACTGGGCGGAGATATAGGAAATGAGTAAAGATGGCGGAATAACACAAACAGCAGCAGAAACAAGACAATATATTAACCCTTCTCTCACCAGGGAGCAAAGATAAAATAATATTATAGTAATAAACACAAAAATACATAAAAATAATCCCCAAAGGAGAAATCACAGGATGAGGGGATCGGCCTCTATATAGGGGAGGGGGTGCGATTAACCCTTGTAAGGTTTTATTGTCAGTACAATGCATGGGTCATACCAGTGTGCGGGGGGAGGAATATACCATCTGTGCTGCTGGAGGGACGTAAGAGAATCCTGACAGGGAGAGAACACACATACCTGTATCTGTAGAGGAGCCGTGTACTTACAGGACCTGCGATGCTGTCACCGTCATGTGATCAGTCACATGGAGGAGGAGGAGTCACATGATCAGGGGCTGCTGCTCTAGGCTCATCTGCTCAGTGTATGCAGGACTCTGCTGTGCTGGTTGTGATCGCTGCTGGATGAGCTGAAGTTATGTGTATGCAGCAGAGCTGTGTGTGTGTGATGTGCGTGGTGCAGAGCTGTGTATGTGTGTGTTATATATGTCTGCAGCAGAGCTGTGTGTAATGTGCATGTAGCTGAGCTGTATGTGTACACAGTAGAGCTGTATATGTGTAATGTACATGTAGCTGAGCTGTATGTGTACACAGTAGAGCTGTATATGTGTAATGTGCATGTAGCTGAGCTGTATGTGTACACTGTAGAGCTGTATATGTGTAATGTACATGTAGCTGAGCTGTATGTGTACACAGTAGAGCTGTATATGTGTGTAATGTGCATGTAGCTGAGCTGTATGTGTACACAGTAGAGCTGTATATGTGTAATGTACATGTAGCTGAGCTGTATGTGTACACAGTAGAGCTGTATATGTGTAATGTACATGTAGCTGAGCTGTATGTGTACACAGTAGAGCTGTATATGTGTAATGTGCATGTAGCTGAGCTGTATGTGTACACAGTAGAGCTGTATATGTGTAATGTACATGTAGCTGAGCTGTATGTGTACACAGTAGAGCTGTATATGTGTAATGTGCATGTAGCTGAGCTGTATGTGTACACAGTAGAGCTGTATATGTGTAATGTACATGTACCTGAGCTGTATGTGTACACAGTAGTGCTGTATATGTGTAATGTACATGTAGCTGAGCTGTATATGTACACAGTAGAGCTGTATATGTGTAATGTACATGTAGCTGAGCTGTATGTGTACACAGTAGAGCTGTATATGTGTAATGTACATGTAGCTGAGCTGTATGTGTACACAGTAGAGCTGTATATGTGTAATGTGCATGTAGCTGAGCTGTATGTGTACACAGTAGAGCTGTATATGTGTAATGTGCATGTAGCTGAGCTGTATGTGTACACAGTAGAGCTGTATATGTGTAATGTACATGTAGCTGAGCTGTATGTGTACACAGTAGAGCTGTATATGTGTAATGTGCATGTAGCTGAGCTGTATGTGTACACAGTAGAGCTGTATATATGTGTAATGTACATGTAGCTGAGCTGTATGTGTACACAGTAGAGCTGTATATGTGTAATGTACATGTAGCTGAGCTGTATGTGTACACAGTAGAGCTGTATATGTGTAATGTACATGTAGCTGAGCTGTATGTGTACACAGTAGAGCTGTATATATGTGTAATGTACATGTAGCTGAGCTGTATGTGTACACAGTAGAGCTGTATATGTGTAATGTACATGTAGCTGAGCTGTATGTGTACACAGTAGAGCTGTATATGTGTAATGTGCATGTAGCTGAGCTGTATGTGTACACAGTAGAGCTGTATATGTGTAATGTACATGTAGCTGAGCTGTATGTGTACACAGCAGAGCTGTGTGTAATGTGCATGTAGCTGAGCTGTATGTGTACACAGTAGAGCTGTATATGTGTAATGTACATGTAGCTGAGCTGTATATGTACACAGTAGAGCTGTATATGTGTAATGTACATGTAGCTGAGCTGTATGTGTACACAGTAGAGCTGTATATGTGTAATGTACATGTAGCTGAGCTGTATGTGTACACAGTAGAGCTGTATATGTGTAATGTACATGTAGCTGAGCTGTATGTGTACACAGTAGAGCTGTATATGTGTAATGTACATGTAGCTGAGCTGTATGTGTACACAGTAGAGCTGTATATGTGTAATGTACATGTAGCTGAGCTGTATGTGTACACAGTAGAGCTGTATATGTGTAATGTACATGTAGCTGAGCTGTATGTGTACACAGTAGAGCTGTATATGTGTAATGTGCATGTAGCTGAGCTGTATGTGTACACAGTACAGCTGTATATGTGTAATGTGCATGTAGCTGAGCTGTATGTGTACACAGTAGAGCTGTATATGTGTAATGTACATGTAGTTGAGCTGTATGTGTACACAGTAGAGCTGTATATGTGTAATGTACATGTAGCTGAGCTGTATGTGTACACAGTAGAGCTGTATATGTGTAATGTACATGTAGCTGAGCTGTATGTGTACACAGTAGAGCTGTATATGTGTAATGTACATGTAGCTGAGCTGTATGTGTACACAGTAGTGCTGTATATGTGTAATGTACATGTAGCTGAGCTGTATGTGTACACAGTAGTGCTGTATATGTGTAATGTACATGTAGCTGAGCTGTATGTGTACACAGTAGTGCTGTATATGTGTAATGTACATGTAGCTGAGCTGTATGTGTACACAGTAGAGCTGTATATGTGTAATGTACATGTAGCTGAGCTGTATGTGTACACAGTAGAGCTGTATATGTGTAATGTACATGTAGCTGAGCTGTATGTGTACACAGTAGAGCTGTATATGTGTAATGTACATGTAGCTGAGCTTTTCCCATGCAAAAAAAAAACTGTGTAAATTAAAATAAACATATGTGGTATCGCCGCAGAACTCTAAGTTAATTTCAACTACAGCGGAGACCCCTAAAATAACTTAGACTTCTGAGGAGACCCCTGAATTGATTTATTATTCTCATGAGACCCTTAATTGATTCCGTCTCCCCCATGAGACCCCCAGATTGATTAATTCTCCCCCATGAGAAGCCCCAAATGTATTCAGTCTCTAAATCAAATTCAGGGTGACCCCTAAGACCCTGTATACTGATCCCTTAAGGTCCTTATGTGGCACAGGAAGCTGTGTATGGATAGTGCAGGACATTTTGGTTGGGGTACACTATTTCACAATAAAGAGGTGTCCTCCTTAATAGTTGTATCCTCCATTAATATGTTTGATGGTCTCATAAACCAATATATTTGCATTAATAATGGTGTTGTGGGTTTCAGGCTTACTGTGTGGCCATACTTGGGCACGTTTTGGGACAAGCTTTTAAGGATGACTACACAGTGACCCTCGTCCGGGCTCCAGAAATACCAGGTCAGGTTCATCTTTATGGTTACCTAATGAAAACCAGAACTACCCGAAATGTCCTATATAAGACCCTTTTGGTGGACATGAAGGCTTAGACTATGTTCTCCCTTCACTGCTTCCATCTATACCAGAAGCCATGAAGATCTGCCAGATCCCACCGCTATTCTTTGGATCCTGTTGACCTTAAAGAGGACCTGTCACCAAACTAAACTTTTATTATATTGTTCCTTATGTAATTGTAAGACACTTTGCTATTTACTTGCTGTTAAAATTCTCAACCTTTATATGTTTTTAAACGACCACTAGGTGGCTCTGTTCTTCTCCCTGCACAAGTCAAAGTGTTAGTTTGGTCTCTTCCCGGCCTGGCAGGAGACCAAACTCAGGAAGTGCATGCGGGGCATGGTGAGGCACAGCTCTGGCAGGCTTCAGTGACGTTGCGTCTGGTGGGGAACGCCCACTTTCTCCTGCCCGGAGCTCACACAATGTGAACAAGGGGAAAGGTATGATACTGAGCACTGAAATTTTTTTAAAGGAGGGATGTTAGGAGAAGTTAGGGAATATAATCTGAGTTAGTTTAGAAAACATGGTTTGATGACAGGTTCTCTATAACTGGCCATACACATTAAAGTCAGTCATAACCACCGATTGTAGTAGGATCTGTGGTGTCCCGGTATAGAACATGGTTCTGTACAGTCCTAAAGTCCCCTCAGGTAGAGTCCCTCAAGTCCACAGGGCTCTCCTGCAGGATCCCCCTAGGTCATTGTACAGTGAATACAAGCTATGTGTAAAGGTTATTAGGATGTTTAACCCCTTAAGGACTCAGACCATTTGGGCCTTAAGGACTCAGACAATTTTATTTTTACCTTTTCGTTTTTTCCTCACGCCTTCACAGAATCATAACTCTTTTCATCCACAGACTAGTATGAGGGCTTGTTTTTTGCGCGACCAGTTGTCCGTTGTAATGCCATCACTCACTTTACCATAAAATGTATGGCGCAACCAAAAAAATACTATTTGTGTGGGAAAATTTAAAAGAAAACCGCAATTTAGCAAATTTTGGAAGGTTTAATTTTTGCGCCGAACAATTCACCATAAAAATGACGTGTTCTTTATTCTTTAGGTCAATACGATTAAAATGATCCCCATTATTTTATACTTTTCTATTACTGTTGCGCTTAAAAAAAAAAAACGCAAACTGTTGAACCAAATTAGTACGTTTAAAATCCCCCTATTTTGA
>NW_026610242.1:12500-15823 GCF_029499605.1 Hyla sarda | reverse complement strand
TACTGTATTATTAGATTTATATTTATAAACTCATTGATGTCCATCTCTCACTTGTTACGCTATCATACTAAAATATCATACAATTATACACAAGTCCATTCTATTTTATGCGCACTGACACATTGCAGCAAACCTCCTGCTGTGCGCTGATTTTTTTTTTGCTTTATTGTATTTAAACTTTATCATCCTCCATTCCTCATTTATTTTTACTGTATTATTAGATTTATATTTATAAACTCATTGATATCCATCTCTCACTTGTAACGTTATCATACAAAAATTTTATACACAAGTCCATTCCATTTTATGGGAGATAACACAATGCAGCAAACCTCCTTCTGTGCTCGATTTTATTTTGTTTTAAAGTTTATTGTATTTAAACTTTATTATTATCCTCCATTGCTCATTTATTTTTCTGTTTTATTAGATATATATTTATAAACTCATTGATATCCATCTCTCACTTGTAACGTTATCATACACAAGTCCATTCTAGTTTATGGGCAATAACACATTGCAGAAAACCTCCTGGTGTGCTCAGATGTCCCTCACTCTCAACTCCATTCCTCCCATCCACTCCTGCTTTTCTCTTTTCTCCTTTCCTGCAATCCACTTTCCTCTTTTTTCTAATTAGACCTTAGACCACTGCGTAGTATAAAGGGATCACTAATCCTATCATGAATCAGCTACTGAAGAAAGGAGTAGTCTCCTGAAACACGTCTAGCCCTAGTGTTTTACCTGAATCCTCAGGATTTTGCCATAGATCGCCAACTGCCCTTTAGAGCCTGATACGGACTATCTATCAACACAGAGACTGACATCACTGGCCAGCATTCAAACATAGCGCTTTTTTCTTTTCTCCTGAGCGCACTCAGCATCGCTCTGCCTCACACAGGATCGGAGCCAGACCAATGGAGGATGCTAAACCCACTCACCACTGCGAACACGCTCCTGTTCCTGTGCGCTCGCTAGGTGAGACGGTCTGCCCAACAAGCAGCCGCCCCGCACAACTGGAAGTGCCTTCAGCAGTGCGAACAAAGTAGACATTGCAGCAGGCTGTTGCCCAGATGGATAGGGTGAGAGGGACATAGTCCCACTGCCATTTCTTCACAGGACCCTATGGACATAACTGCATAACAGGAACCTGCAGAATATTTATTTACCTACAGGACTGTACATATCTATACACAATATTGCTGTGCCTTTCTTTTACAGGATACATACCTTCTGCACTTATTTATCATATGTAATATACGTTTTAAAATGGTATTTTTTACAGGATCAGTGCAGCCCCATAATACTGTGCCTCGTATTACACCGTATATCTGTGTTGACAGTTTTTGCACCTGAATGTCTATGCATATCCATTAACTTTGATCTATAGGACATTATATGCACCATATGGGGATTCAGGATTGACGTTTTATTTTTGCATATATTTTGCACATTCTATTTATTTCTTTATTTTATTTATATTGAATTTTTCCTATTTATTATATTATATTTTATTTTTCATTTTTGGAGGGGAATCGCAAGGGCCCTGCATTACCCCCTCCAGCCCACATCTACCCTTTTTGTATTTATCAAATTTTTTCATTAAATTAATATATTGTTTACTCTATGGTCTAATTTCTCTTTTTTATTCACATCTGATTCCTTCCTCTCCCTATTTCCCCTCTCCTCTCCCCCTCCTCTTCCCCCTCCTCCCCTCACTAGATCACTTGAGGACTGTTACCGTATTTGTTCCCACTTCATATTATAGATTGCTGTTTACTATTCCCCCTAATTGCTGGGCTTAGTGTCTGCTTCAACCCAGCGGGAAGGGGTTAATAAAAAAAAAAAAATCTGTGCAAAAATAGTGTTCTTGATTCTGCACATCAATGGTGTAAACAAAAAAGAATGCCAAATGTCCAACATGTTGATTTTTGGTCACATCGCATTTCAGAAAAAATGAAATAAATAATAAATAAATATATAATTAGAAAAAATGATTAAATAATTATCTACAAGTGAACAATCCCCCTATTTATTTCCCCTTTAACGCAGCAGGAGCTATACTTGATTCATGGATGATCTAAAAGATAAATTGACAAGTGTGGGTGGCTTCTGGAGTCTTATTGGACCCCGACAACGTGGTCGCTTGAGTTGACATGGTGGCCAGAGGCCTCCTGCTACCTCCATGATGGCTCCTCTTCTGACACATTCTGATACTAGAAGAGCACCAATATCAATGATCAATTGTATGCTATAGCATAGCACTGAACAGCGTATACAATCAAAAGATTGCCTATAATAGTCCCCTGTGGGGACTTAAAAAGTGTGAATAAAATAATAAAGATTATATATATATATATATATATATATATATATATATATATATATATATATATAAGCCTCCTGCCTAATAAAAGTTAAAAAACAAATTGTAAATTTTTAAATATAAATAAACATAAATGGTAATATAAAAAATAGCATCATTTTTCCCATATGGTGAATGATGTTAACACAAAACAATACCAAAAATTGCTGATTTTTTATCACATCAAATGGAATAAAAAGTGATCAAAAAGCCACATACACACAAAAGTTGTACAATAAATACCCAAGATCCCAGCACAAAAAATAACCCCTTAAATAGCTGCATAGTAGACACAAACATAACATTTTTTATAGGGGTCAAATTAGGGCACTTCTAAGCAGTACTTCAGTTTAGGATAATGTATCATCTATCCAAAGTACAGGGGATAAGAGTCTGATCGTGGGGACTTCACACCACTGGGACGCCCGTTCTTCTGAATACAGCAATATATAGCACTGAACAGTATTAGCAATCACAAGTTTGCTATACATAGTGCCCTGTGGGGACTTAAAAAATGTAAAAAAAAGTTTTAATAAAAGTGAATTCCAATAAAAAATGTAATCCCTCACTTTTTTCATTTTCCAATAAATGGCGTAAAAGTGAAAAAATAACATAAAGACGTAAAAAGTCCAGAATTGTGTATTTTTGGTCACTTCATATACCAGAAAAAAATTATAAAAAGTGATCAAAATGTCACACATATGCAACATTGCAAAAAATGCAAAAAAATCTGCAATAATACAGCCACTTATGCAAAAAACATATGTCTTTTATTAAAAAAAAATTTGTTAAGTAGTACATGAATAGAAAAACAGGATTTTAATCATAGTGACTCACAGAAAAAATAATCAGTTGTACCACAAAGTGCACTGTGTAAAAACAAACCCCCCAAAAGTTGCAAAATGAAAATTTTCTGTATACTTATGGCACTTATGGAGTTAAAAATGTCATATATCTGACATAG
>NW_026610242.1:0-7500 GCF_029499605.1 Hyla sarda | reverse complement strand
AAAAAAATTATGTTGTCCCTACCAAGGACTGAGGTGCATTATAAAACACAACTTTTAATTTTATTAGTTAAAATATTGGTCCAACAACAATCAATAGAAAACATAGTCACTAAAAAGTCGTGCGTTGACACATAACCTGCGGCTTTTGATAAGAATTTAAGCAAATGACGTGGAAAACATAATCATTACAGTAATAATTAATGAACCATCACCATTCAGTGATAGTATGCTCCTTCATAAAAGATATTGTCACTTTTGTATAAACAACAATTCCCTCATCCCAACGCGTTTCCATGTAGGGGTATGGTATATGAAGTTTCCCCCCACACTTCTTCAGGGGATTTAGATATATAATTAATAAATGTTCTGGAGTCATATATCACATTAGTAGATGTCACTGTGTATATCCCCTTTCAGATGGGCTGATTATAAGCAGTAACATCAACATGAAAGATCAACATCAAACAACCAGCGTCAGTAAACACCCGGCTCTCCAAATATCAACTGTGTCCAAAGATCAGTAGAGGTAAAAAAAAAAACTCTAATGACAAAAAATCATAGGCATCTCCCTTAGCAACCAGTGAATGACTTACCCCTTTAACTGTTTGTCATGCATTGGCAAGCAAGTACTCACTGTTTTGCTGGATCAAGTATAGTGGGAGAGCACCGGGCACTGCAACAACAATATGCTCATACTTAATACCTTATTTAAGCAGGATACATGGAGCATATCAACAAAAATAGCCACATATTGCAAAATAAAAAAGAAAAACAAATAGGCATTAGTATGTTATACAATTTACTTACATACAGCCGTTCAGGAAGAGGTATATATGAAACGATGCAGTGGCAGCGAGTGCCGGAGCTGTTTCCGGAGTGTCTGCGTATCAGGTGAACACGCCGGCATCTCCATAAAGCCGGCGTGCATCCTATTTACGTCAACGGAGGCCCGTCCCTATGACGCCGCACATGGGGGTGTGACCTCCACTCAAGTTCTAGAAACCCGAGAACGGGGTAAACTGGACTTAGTATCTTTAGAACGTCGGATGCGGCAGCGGCTTATGTGCAAAAAAATATAAGAACAATCACTGATTCAGGCTAAATACATGGGGCAGGTATTAGATAATAAAGATTTAAATATGAAACAATTTTGCCCAGTGCCGGGTATCTCATTCCCCAGTCTGCACAAGATTGTAGCCGTCTCTCATAGTCATCGCTGTCAGTTGATCTATGTTATGTTGAAACCGTCTCTCTTAGTTCCAAACTGACTCTCAGTGGGTCCGTACATAGGATGTCACCCCACCCTGGCCCTCCGAGGGTCACACCGACCAGATATAGGTAAGTAGAAAGCATGCATAGATCTATCCCTATTATTGAAAATAAATTTACGTTTGTGCATAATGCCCATACTCTGCATAATGGTCAGAGATGTAGTACATAAATTAGAAATTATTGCTGGAAGACATAGTGACACTTCAGAAATGCTGCAGCAGTACATGTTAATTTATCCATTATTGGCAAAGATGATACATATTAATTTATCCATTAATGGCAAAGATAAATATGAAAAATAATGTCTGATATTCTCGGACGTGGGGGGCGGAGATAAAGGTCAGAGATCCTCTCTCGGGGACAATTAGTATACACTCAGATTATAAACAAAGGGTCCATTTTGTCAATGAACACTACAAAATTGATGCAGGCTAGTAGTGCTAAAGAGCCTGCAAGGTATCAGTTAATACTACATGTCAATAACTTTGTGGGAAACGAAGACCTACGCAAAGGTAAGGAGCAACACTAGTGTTAGGTATATATAAAATATATTAGGGTGTAAAGGAAAGGGAGGGGGCCCACAGGGAACGAATATATGGGACTGGATGACCCTATGGAAAAATAGGTGGGGGAGGGTGGGGACATGACATGGCCCTAAGGATACCTAATTTGGCCCTATTTTGTCCTACCACGTGTCACCTCAACGTAAGCATGGATGCCCTAAAAAGGCGGTACCGGATTCCACGAACCTCCTATTAAGGCTCTAATTCACCCTAGCTACAGGGGTGGTGCCTAGATCAGTAGATCCACTGGGATCTCCCCTGACTACCTAGCCCAGCCACCCTAGGAATAGTCGTGCCCGTGGGCCTCCTCCAAACTTTATATAAAACAGGTAAACGATAGTTGTTCGTTAAGGCCCCTTGGGGCCATGGTTTGCAGTCTATAGATCCATCTACACTCTTGTTGTAAAATGGATCTATCCCAATCTCCGTCCCTTTGTCATGGTTTTACAAGATCAATTCCGATAAATTTAATTTGAGATATATCACTGTTGTGCATGGTGTTAATATGTACTGCAACTGGAGTATTTCTAGCATTTCGTACATCTCCTACGTGTTCAAGCACTCTTCTACGAAATTCTCGTATCGTCTTGCCAATGTATTTCTTTCCACATTTGCATAGGGCTAAGTAAATGACCCCTCTAGAACTACAGTTTATAAAGTGCTCAATAGTGATATTGGTACCTGATACCGTGCCCTCAAAAATTTTTGTTTTAAGTATGTGAGAACACGATCGACAGTGGCCGCAATGAAAGCTTGTTTGTGGGGTTATACTTTGAAGATGACTGTGGACTAATTTGTCGCCCACACTTGGTCCCTTCCAGTATGTAATTTGTGGTCTCGGGCCTACCACTTCCCTCAGGTCCGGGTCCATTCTCAAGATGTCCCAGTGTCGGCAGATTATGGTTTTCACCTCCTGGGACATGTTGTCGAATGTCCCTATAATTCGTGTGTATATGTCCTCCTCCCTTCTTGGTTTTGGTGTCAGGAGGGAGGTTCTGTCCTGGGACAGAGCAAAGTGGTAGGCCTTACGTAGGATGTAGTCCGGATAGCCACGTTGGATGAAACGGTTTCTTAGGTATTTAGCCTGGTGTATAAACTCATCCCTGTCTGAACAGTTCCTCCTGAGACGGTCAATGATTCGTACTCTGATTGGTCCACGGTTATTAATGGTGTACCACAAGGTTCAGTACTGGGCCCGCTGTTGTTTAATTTATCAATGATATAGAGGATGGCATTAACAGCTCTGTTTCTATCTTTGCAGATGAAACCAAGCTTTGTAGCACGGTACAGCCTATAGAGGATGTGTATAGGTTACAAGATGACTTGGATGGACTAAGTGTCTGGGCATCCAAAGGTTCAATGTGGATAAATGTAAAGTTATGCATCTGGGTACTAATAACATGCATGCGTCATATGTCTTAGGGGGGATTAAACTGGCAGAGTCACTGGTAGAGAAGGATCTAGGTATACTTGTAGATCACAGACTACAGAATAGCATGCAATGTCAGGCTGCTGCTTCCAAGGCCGGCAGGATATTGTCATGTATAAAAAGAGGCATGGACTTGAGGGACAGGGACATAATACTCCCCCTTTATAAAGCATTGGTACGGCCACACCTGGAATATGCTGTTCAGTTTTGGGCACCAGTCCATAAAAGGGACACTGTGGAGCTGGAAAGGGTGCAGAGATGCGTGACTAAACTAATATGGGGCATGGAACATCTTAGCTATGAGGAGCGATTAAAGGAGTTACAATTGTTTAGTCTTGAGAAGAGACGTTTAAGGGGGGATATGATAAATGTATATAAGTATATTAATGGCCCATACAAAAAATTAGGAGAAAAACTGTTCCAGGTTAAACCCCCCCAAAGGACGAGGGGGCACTCCATTCGTCTGGAGAACAAAAGGTTTAGTCTCAAGGGGAGACACACCTTCTTTACCATAAGAACTGTGAACTTATGGAACAGTCTACCTCAGGAACTGGTCACAGCAGGAACAATTAAGAGCTTTAAAACAGGGTTAGATACATTCCTGGAACAAAATAACATTAATGCTTATGAAGAAATATAAAATCCCATCCCTTCCCCAATATTGCGCCACACCCCTACCCTTCAATTCCCTGGTTGAACTTGATGGACGTATGTCTTTTTTCAATCGTACTAACTATGTAACTATGTAACGGTATAAACGTAAAAAAAAAAAAAAAAACGAAGTCCAAGATTTCTGCTTTTTTGTCACGTAATATCCCCCCCCCCAAAGAAAATAAATAAATAAAAAATAAATAAATATTAAAAGTTTAATTTATGCAAATGTGGTATCAATAAAAAGTGCAGATCATGGCGTAAAAAAATTAGCCCTCATACCCCGCTTATACGGAAAAATGAAAAAGTTATAGGTCGTCAAAATAGAGGGATTTCAAATGCACCAATTTGGTTAAAAAGTTTGAGATTTTTTTAAAGCAGTAAAATAATAGAAAAGTATGTAATCATGGGTATTATTTAAATCATATTGACCCACAGAAAAAAATAAATCATGTCATTTGTACCGTAAATTGCACAAAGTTAAAACTAAACCTTCCAAATTTTGCTTAATTGCAGTTTTCTTTTCAATTTCCCCACACAAAAAGTTTTTTTTATTTTTTTTTATTTCGCCATACATTTTATGGTAAAATGAGTGGTATCATTACAAAGGACAACTGGTCGTGCAAAAACAAACCCTCATACTCGTCTGTGGATGGAAATATTAAAGAGGTGAGGAAATAAAAAAAATTAAAATAAAATGCAAAAATAAAATTGGCTGCGTCCTTAAAGCGCAACTGTCAACCCCCATAAACCAGCCCCAGCTTGACAAAGTTGTTAGAAATAACTGTTACATCATACATTTTGCTGCTTTCTAGAAGCTTTAATGATGCTACAAAATGCTTTTAACGATAGTAAGCAACAGTCGGATAGGCGCGGCTATGACCACAGCTGCCACGCCTATCCCCTGTCTTTCAGTGCTGGGGACACTGAGTGATTGGTCCACAGGTCCCAGCACTAAGAGCCCTTATTACTGTACTGTACTGTAGAAGAATAAATGGCGCCCGTTCATCTATGCACTCTTGTGATTCAGGCAGTCAGCACTTACAGCAAGCACTAGCTCTCTTTCTGCTAGTACTTGCTCCCTATAGCCCAATGCGCGGCATAATGCTGTAGGGGAATGATCTGGCCTTCCCATCTCATCTACTGCTGTGATGCAATGTGGGCGGCCAGATCATTCCGCTACAGCATTACACCGCACATTGGGCTATAGGGAGCAAGTACTAGCAGAAAGAGAGCTAGTGCTTGCTGTAAGTGCTGGCTGCCTGCATCACCGGAGTGCATAGATGAACGGGGCCATTTTTTCTTCTACAGTACAGTACAGAAATAAGGGCTTTCAGTGCTGGGACCTGTGGACCAATCAAACAGCGTCCCCAGCACTGACAGACAGGGGATAGGCGTGGCAGCTGCGGTCATAGCCGCGCCTATCCGACTGTTGCTGACTATCCTTAAAAGCTTTTTTTTAGCATCATTAAAGCTGCTAGAAAGCAGCAAAAGGTGTGATTTAACTGTTATTTCTAACAACTTTGTCAAGCTACTTCTGGTTTATGGGGTTAATGGGTTAAATAAACAAAAGTCTTCATAAAAATCACACAATAATAATGATAGAATAATAACAATAATGACATGGTTCAGAAAAAATTAGAAACCAATTGCTAAAAACATAAAATATTACCTGCTGACCTGCAATTGCTTGGAATGTGAACTCTGATTCAATGCATAGAGAAGCATTAGAAGCAGTGCATGCATGGGGGAAGCACTAAAGACAGCGTATTCATTGAGGAAAAAAGATCAGTGCATATATGATGCCGAATTACAAGACGTGATACAGGGAACAGAGTTAAAAGGTAAGTAATTCCAAGTTCTGGAAATC
Source organism: Hyla sarda (assembly GCF_029499605.1). Lineage (NCBI taxonomy): Eukaryota > Metazoa > Chordata > Amphibia > Anura > Hylidae > Hyla > Hyla sarda. The sequence continues at coordinate 1,715 of NW_026610242.1, read as the reverse complement.
AACTGAACATATAAAATGGACTTTATTAATTGGTAAAACAGTGTTGTTAGCTCATCTAAGTTACAACTTCAGTAATTTCATTAAGACCATTAGGTTTTATTGTGGAGAGTTTATATAGCCAGAAAATATCTAACTGCTCAAAATGGTTATTAGTGTAGGCTGGCACAGAATCAATGAGGGTGATGCAAATAGGATCCAGAGATTCTGGGTGATTGACAGCGCAATGCCGAGATAATCCATGTAGGAGAAAATGCTTTTTAAAATTCTGCCTAGGCTGATTTAAATGGCAGTGTAGGTGTTGTATAGTTCTGCCTATATATTGCAGACCACAATGAAGACACTAAATCAAATAGATAATAAAGCTTGATTGCCATGTGAGATGTTGTTTAATCTCAAATGTTTCCCCAGTGCTGCATTTGTCCACAGCAGAGGCATCTTGTTTTTAAAAACTTGAATCATCCTTTCTTCGGGCTGGAACCTTGAACTTTCAGTGATGAGCTTTTTCCGGATCATTGCCTTTTATAGTTGACTTGGGGCCAGCATATTTTTAAGAGTTAGAGGTCTCCGGTAAGTGAATTTAGGGTGATTTGGAAGTATGTTTTACAAATATATATATTCCTGTAAAATCAGCCAATGTTTGAACACAATAGCTTTAATCTGTGTAACGTCAGTACTAAAATTAGTAATAACATTTTTACTCTATTAAATGCATTATTTTTACACTATTAAATACATTATTAAGGGGGAACTCCACTGGAAAACATTTTTTTTTAAATCCACTGGTACCAGTAAGTTAAACAGATTTGTAAATTACTTCTATTTAAAAATCTTAATCCTTTGAGTACTTATCAGCTGCTGTGCGCTCCAGAGGAAGTTATTTTCTAATGTCGGATCACAGTGCTTTCTGCTGACACATCTGTCCATGTCAGGAACTGTCCAGAGCAGGATTGGTGTTCTATGGGGATTTGCTCCAACTCAGTGGACAGTTCCTAAAATGGACAGAGGTGTCAGCAGAGAGTAAGCATGGGCTGTACATTTAGTACAAATAAATTCCAGCACTCACGGTTAGAAGATTAATTTTTTCTTTTTTATTCTTATTCGTATCTTTTCTGTAGTTCACAGCAGCTTAACAGATGGGATGTCGGCACACATCCAGTCTAGCAGAGATCTTGACACACTAGCTGGGAGCCATCAGGGTCATGACGCGATGTTTCGGGGGACCTCCCCCTTATTCATGCGTACTAGATCCTGGATGTTGGAAGGAAGATATACCGTATATACTCGAGTATAAGCCGAGATTTTCAGCACGATTTTTCGTGCTGAAAACACCCCCCTCGGCTTATACTCGAGTGAACTCTCCAACCGCAGTGGTCTTCAACCTGCGGACCTCCAGAGGTTTCAAAACTACAACTCCCAGCAAGCCCGGGCAGCCATCGGCTGTCCGGGCTTGCTGGGAGTTGTAGTTTTGAAACCTCCGGAGGTCCGCAGGTTGAAGACCACTGCGGCCTTCGACATCATCCAGCCCCCTCTCACCCCCTTTAGTTCTGTACAGTACTCACCTCCGCACGGCGCTGGTCCGGTGCTGCAGGACTGTCCGGTGAGGAGGTCGTCCGGTGGGATAGTGGTTCCGGGCTGCTATCTTCACCGGGGAGGCCTCTTCTAAGCGCTTCGGGCCCGGCCCCAGAATAGTCACGTTGCCTTGACAACGATGCAGA
>NW_026610241.1:292305-317808 GCF_029499605.1 Hyla sarda | reverse complement strand
CTCTATAATGTATGGTGGATGTATGTATGATGACAGGTTCTCTATAATGTATGATGATGTATGTATGATGACAGGTTCTCTATAATGTATGATGGATGCTATGATGACAGGTTCTCTATAATGTATGATGTATGTATGATGACAGGTTCTCTATAATGTATGATGTATGTATGATGACAGGTTCTCTATAATGTATGATGTATGTATGATGACAGGTTCTCTATAATGTATGATGGATGTATGTATGATGACAGGTTCTCTATAATGTATGATGTATGTATGTATGTATGATGACAGGTTCTCTATAATGTATGATGGATGTATGTATGATGACAGGTTCTCTATAATGTATGATGTATGTATGATGACAGGTTCTCTATAATGTATGTATAATGACAGGTTCTCTATAATGTATGATGGATGTATGTATGATGACAGGTTCTCTATAATGTATGATGGATGTATGTATGATGACAGGATCTCTATAATGTATGATGTATGTATGTATGATGACAGGTTCTCTATAATGTATGATGGATGTATGATGACAGGTTCTCTATAATGTATGATGGATGTATGATGACAGGTTCTCTATAATGTATGATGGATGGATGTATGATGACAGGTTCTCTATAATGTATGATGGATGTATGATGACAGGTTCTCTATAATGTATTATGTATGTATGTATGTATGATGACAGGTTCTCTATAATGTATGATGTATGTATGTATGATGACAGGTTCTCTATAATGTATGATGGATGTATGTATGATGACAGGTTCTCTATAATGTATGATGGATGTAGGATGACAGGTTCTCTATAATGTATGATGGATGGATGTATGATGACAGGTTCTCTATAATGTATGATGGATGGATGTATGATGACAGGTTCTCTATAATGTATGATGGATGTCTGTATGATGACAGGTTCTCTATAATGTATGGTGGATGTATGATGACAGGTTCTCTATAATGTATGATGTATGTATGTATGATGACAGGTTCTCTATAATGTATGATGCATGTGTGTATGTATGTATGATGCCAGGTTCTCTATAATGTATGATGTATGTATGTATGATGACAGGTTCTCTATAATGTATGATGGATGTATGATGACAGGTTCTCTATAATGTATGATGGATGTATGATGACAGGTTCTCTATAATGTATGATGATGTATGTATGATGACAGGTTCTCTATAATGTATGATGGATGTATGATGACAGGTTCTCTATAATGTATGATGGATGTATGTATGATGACAGGTTCTCTATAATGTATGATGTATGTATGATGACAGGTTCTCTATAATGTATGATAGATGTATGTATGATGACAGGTTCTCTATAATGTATGATGGATGTATAATGACAGGTTCTCTATAATGTATGATGGATGTATGTATGATGACAGGTTCTCTATAATCTTTGATTTATGTATGTATGATGACAGGTTCTCTATAATGTATGATGGATGTATGTATGATAACAGGTTCTCTATAATGTATGGTGGATGTATGTATGATGACAAGTTCTCTATAATGTATGATGACAGGATCTCTATAATGTATGATGATGTATGTATGATAACAGGTTCTCTATAATGTATGATGTATGTATGATGACAGATTCTCTATAATGTATGATGGATGTATGTATGATAACAGGTTCTCTATAATGTATGATGTATGTATGATGACAGATTCTCTATAATGTATGATGTATGTATGATGACAGGTTCTCTATAATGTATGATGGATGTATGATGACAGGTTCTCTATAATGTATGATGGATGTATGTATGATGACAGGTTCTCTATAATGTATGATGGATGTATGTATGATGACAGGTTCTCTATAATCTATGATGGATGTATGATGACAGGTTCTCTAATGTATGATGGAAGGTTCTCTATAATGTATGATGGATGTATGATGACAGGTTCTCTATAATGTATGATGTATGTATGATGACAGGTTCTCTATAATGTATGATGTATGTATGATGACAGGTTCTCTATAATGTATGATGGATGTATGATGACAGGTTCTCTATAATGTATGATGTATGTATGTATGATGACAGGTTCTCTATAATGTATGATGGATGTATGATGACAGGTTCTCTATAATGTATGATGGATGTATGTATGATGACAGGATCTCTATAATGTATGATGATGTATGTATGATGACAGGTTCTCTATAATGTATGATGTATGTATGATGACAGGTTCTCTATAATGTATGATGTATGTATGATGACAGGTTCTCTATAATGTATGATGGATGTATGTATGATGACAGGTTCTCTATAATGTATGATGGACGTATGTATGTATGATGACAGGTTCTCTATAATGTATGATGATGTATGTATGATGACAGGATCTCTATAATGTATGATGGATGGATGTATGATGACAGGTTCTCTATAATGTATGATGGATATATGTATGATGACAGGTTCTCTATAATGTATGATGGATGTATGTATGATGACAGGTTCTCTATAATGTATGATGATGTATGTATGATGACAGGTTCTCTATAATGTATGATGGATGTATGTATGATGACAGGTTCTCTATAATGTATGTATGATGACAGGTTCTCTATAATGTATGATGGATGTATGTATGACGACAGGTTCTCTATAATGTATGATGTATGTATGATGACAGGTTCTCTATAATGTATGTATGATGACAGGTTCTCTATAATGTATGATGGATGTATGATGACAGGTTCTCTATAATGTATGATGGATGTATGATGACAGGTTCTCTATAATGTATGATGGATGTATGATGACAGGTTCTCTATAATGTATGATGGATGGATGTATGATGACAGGTTCTCTATAATGTATGATTGATGTATGTATGATGACAGGTTCTCTATAATGTATGATGGATGTATGTATGATGACAGGTTCTCTATAATGTATGATGGATGTATGTATGATGACAGGTTCTCTATAATGTATGATGGATGTATGTAGGATGACAGGTTCTCTATAATGTATGATGGATGTATGTATGATGACAGGTTCTCTATAATGTATGATGGATGTCTGTATGATGACAGGTTCTCTATAATGTACGATGTATGTATGATGACAGGTTCTCTATAATGTATGATGTATGTATGATAACAGGTTCTCTATAATGTATGATGGATGTATGTATGATGACAGGTTCTCTATAATGTATGATGTATGTATGTATGTATGATGACAGGTTCTCTATAATGTATGATGGATGTATGTATGATGACAGGTTCTCTATAATGTATGATGGATGTCTGCATGATGACAGGTTCTCTATAATGTATGATGTATGTATGATGACAGGTTCTCTATAATGTATGATGTATGTATGATGACAGGTTCTCTATAATGTATGATGGATGTATGATGACAGGTTCTCTATAATGTATGTATGATGACAGGTTCTCTATAATGTATGATGATGGATGTATGATGACAGGTTCTCTATAATGTATGATGGATGTATGATGACAGGTTCTCTATAATGTATGATGGATGTATGATGACAGGTTCTCTATAATGTATGATGGATGGATGTATGATGACAGGTTCTCTATAATGTATGATGGATGTATGTATGATGACAGGTTCTCTATAATGTATGATGGATGTATGTATGATGACAGGTTCTCTATAATGTATGATGGATGTATGTATGATGACAGGATCTCTATAATGTATGATGTATGTATGTATGATGACAGGTTCTCTATAATGTATGATGGATGTATGATGACAGGTTCTCTATAATGTATGATGGATGTATGATGACAGGTTCTCTATAATGTATGATGGATGGATGTATGATGACAGGTTCTCTATAATGTATGATGGATGTATGATGACAGGTTCTCTATAATGTATTATGTATGTATGTATGTATGTATGATGACAGGTTCTCTATAATGTATGATGTATGTATGTATGATGACAGGTTCTCTATAATGTATGATGGATGTATGTATGATGACAGGTTCTCTATAATGTATGATGTATGTATGATGACAGGTTCTCTATAATGTATGATGGATGTATGATGACAGGTTCTCTATAATGTATGATATATGTATGATGACAGGTTCTCTATAATGTATGATGGATGTAGGATGACAGGTTCTCTATAATGTATGATGGATGGATGTATGATGACAGGTTCTCTATAATGTATGATGGATGGATGTATGATGACAGGTTCTCTATAATGTATGATGGATGTCTGTATGATGACAGGTTCTCTATAATGTATGGTGGATGTATGATGACAGGTTCTCTATAATGTATGATGTATGTATGTATGATGACAGGTTCTCTATAATGTATGATGTATGTGTGTATGTATGTATGATGCCAGGTTCTCTATAATGTATGATGTATGTATGTATGATGACAGGTTCTCTATAATGTATGATGGATGTATGATGACAGGTTCTCTATAATGTATGATGGATGTATGATGACAGGTTCTCTATAATGTATGATGATGTATGTATGATGACAGGTTCTCTATAATGTATGATGGATGTATGATGACAGGTTCTCTATAATGTATGATGGATGTATGTATGATGACAGGTTCTCTATAATGTATGATGTATGTATGATGACAGGTTCTCTATAATGTATGATAGATGTATGTATGATGACAGGTTCTCTATAATGTATGATGGATGTATAATGACAGGTTCTCTATAATGTATGATGGATGTATGTATGATGACAGGTTCTCTATAATCTTTGATTTATGTATGTATGATGACAGGTTCTCTATAATGTATGATGGATGTATGTATGATGACAGATTCTCTATAATGTATGATGGATGTATGTATGATGACAGGTTCTCTATAATGTATGGTGGATGTATGTATGATGACAGGTTCTCTATAATGTATGATGGATGGATGTATGATGACAGGTTCTCTATAATGTATGATGGATGTCTGTATGATGACAGGTTCTCTATAATGTACGATGTATGTATGATGACAGGTTCTCTATAATGTATGATGTATGTATGATGACAGGTTCTCTATAATGTATGATGGATGTATGTATGATGACAGGTTCTCTATAATGTATGATGGATGTATGTATGATGACAGGTTCTCTATAATGTATGATGTATGTATGATGACAGGTTCTCTATAATGTATGATGGATGTCTTTATGATGACAGGTTCTCTATAATGTATGATGGATGTATGTATGATGACAGGTTCTCTATAATGTATGATGGATGTATGTATGATGACAGGTTCTCTATAATGTATGATGTATGTATGATGACAGGTTCTCTATAATGTATGATGGATGTCTTTATGATGACAGGTTCTCTATAATGTATGATGGATGTATGTATGATGACAGGTTCTCTATAATGTATGATGGATGTATGTATGATGACAGGTTCTCTATAATGTATGATGTATGTATGATGACAGGTTCTCTATAATGTATGATGGATGTATGATGACAGGTTCTCTATAATGTATGATGGATGTCTTTATGATGACAGGTTCTCTATAATGTACGATGTATGTATGATGACAGGTTCTCTATAATGTATGATGTATGTATGATGACAGGTTCTCTATAATGTATGATGGATGTATGTATGATGACAGGTTCTCTATAATGTATGATGGATGTATGTATGATGACAGGTTCTCTATAATGTGTGATGTATGTATGTATGATGACAGGTTCTCTATAATGTATGATGGATGTATGTATGATGACAAGTTCTCTATAATGTATGGTGGATGTATGTATGATGACAGGTTCTCTATAATGTATGATGATGTATGTATGATGACAGGTTCTCTATAATGTATGATGGATGCATGATGACAGGTTCTCTATAATGTATGATGTATGTATGATGACAGGTTCTCTATAATGTATGATGTATGTATGATGACAGGTTCTCTATAATGTATGATGTATGTATGATGACAGGTTCTCTATAATGTATGATGGATGTATGTATGATGACAGGTTCTCTATAATGTATGATGTATGTATGTATGTATGATGACAGGTTCTCTATAATGTATGATGTATGTATGTATGATGACAGGTTCTCTATAATGTATGATGTACGTATGATGACAGGTTCTCTATAATGTATGTATAATGACAGGTTCTCTATAATGTATGATGGATGTATGTATGATGACAGGTTCTCTATAATGTATGATGGATGTATGTATGATGACAGGTTCTCTATAATGTATGATGTATGTATGATGACAGGTTCTCTATAATGTATGTATAATGACAGGTTCTCTATAATGTATGATGGATGTATGTATGATGACAGGTTCTCTATAATGTATGATGGATGTATGTATGATGACAGGTTCTCTATAATGTATGTATGATGACAGGTTCTCTATAATGTACGATGTATGTATGATGACAGGTTCTCTATAATGTACGATGTATGTATGATGACATGTTCTCTATAATGTATGATGTATGTATGTATGATGACAGGTTCTCTATAATGTATGATGGATGTATGTATGATGACAAGTTCTCTATAATGTATGATGGATGGATGTATGATGACAGGTTCTCTATAATGTATGATGAATGTATGATGACAGGTTCTCTATAATGTATGATGGATGTATGTATGATGACAGGTTCTCTATAATGTATGATGGGTGTCTGTATGATGACAGGTTCTCTATAATGTATGATGGATGTATGTATGATGACAGGTTCTCTATAATGTATGTATGATGACAGGTTCTCTATAATGTATGATGGATGTATGTATGACGACAGGTTCTCTATAATGTATGATGTATGTATGATGACAGGTTCTCTATAATGTATGATGGATGTATGATGACAGGTTCTCTATAATGTATGATGGATGTATGATGACAGGTTCTCTATAATGTATGATGGATGTATGATGACAGGTTCTCTATAATGTATGATGGATGTATGATGACAGGTTCTCTATAATGTATGATGGATGTATTTATGATGACAGGTTCTCTATAATGTATGATGGATGTATGTATGATGACAGGTTCTCTATAATGTATGATGTATGTATGTATGTATGATGACAGGTTCTCTATAATGTATGATGGATGGATGTATGATGACAGGTTCTCTATAATGTATGATGGATATATGTATGATGACAGGTTCTCTATAATTTATGGTGGATGTATGTATGATGACAGGTTCTCTATAATGTATGGTGGATGTATGTATGATGACAGGTTCTCTATAATGTATGATTGATGTATGATGACAGGTTCTCTATAATGTATGTATGATGACAGGTTCTCTATAATGTATGATGGATGTATGATGACAGGTTCTCTATAATGTATGATTGATGTATGATGACAGGTTCTCTATAATGTATGATGGATGTATGTATGATGACAGGTTCTCTATAATGTATGATGGATGGATGTATGATGACAGGTTCTCTATAATGTATGATGGATGGATGTATGATGACAGATTCTCTATAATGTATGATTGATGTATGATGACAGGTTCTCTATAATGTATGATGACAGGTTCTCTATAATGTATGATGATGTATGATGACAGGTTCTCTATAATGTATGATTGATGTATGATGACAGGTTCTCTATAATGTATGATGGATGTATGTATGATGACAGGTTCTCTATAATGTATGATGGATGGATGTATAATGACAGGTTCTCTATAATGTATGATGGATGGATGTATGATGACAGATTCTCTATAATGTATGATTGATGTATGATGACAGGTTCTCTATAATGTATGATGGATGGATGGATGATGACAGGTTCTCTATAATGTATGATGGATGTATGTATGATGACAGATTCTCTATAATGTATGATGGATGTATGTATGATAACAGGTTCTCTATAATGTATGATGTATGTATGATGACAGATTCTCTATAATGTATGATGTATGTATGATGACAGGTTCTCTATAATGTATGATGGATGTATGATGACAGGTTCTCTATAATGTATGATGGATGTATGTATGATGACAGGTTCTCTATAATGTATGATGGATGTATGTATGATGACAGGTTCTCTATAATCTATGATGGATGTATGATGACAGGTTCTCTATAATGTATGATGGAAGGTTCTCTATAATGTATGATGGATGTATGATGACAGGTTCTCTATAATGTATGATGGATGTATGATGACAGGTTCTCTATAATGTATGATGTATGTATGATGACAGGTTCTCTATAATGTATGATGGATGTATGATGACAGGTTCTCTATAATGTATGATGTATGTATGTATGATGACAGGTTCTCTATAATGTATGATGGATGTATGATGACAGGTTCTCTATAATGTATGATGGATGTATGTATGATGACAGGATCTCTATAATGTATGATGATGTATGTATGATGACAGGTTCTCTATAATGTATGATGTATGTATGATGACAGGTTCTCTATAATGTATGATGTATGTATGATGACAGGTTCTCTATAATGTATGATGGATGTATGTATGATGACAGGTTCTCTATAATGTATGATGGACGTATGTATGTATGATGACAGGTTCTCTATAATGTATGATGATGTATGTATGATGACAGGATCTCTATAATGTATGATGGATGGATGTATGATGACAGGTTCTCTATAATGTATGATGGATATATGTATGATGACAGGTTCTCTATAATGTATGATGGATGTATGTATGATGACAGGTTCTCTATAATGTATGATGATGTATGTATGATGACAGGTTCTCTATAATGTATGATGGATGTATGTATGATGACAGGTTCTCTATAATGTATGTATGATGACAGGTTCTCTATAATGTATGATGGATGTATGTATGACGACAGGTTCTCTATAATGTATGATGTATGTATGATGACAGGTTCTCTATAATGTATGTATGATGACAGGTTCTCTATAATGTATGATGGATGTATGATGACAGGTTCTCTATAATGTATGATGGATGTATGATGACAGGTTCTCTATAATGTATGATGGATGTATGATGACAGGTTCTCTATAATGTATGATGGATGGATGTATGATGACAGGTTCTCTATAATGTATGATTGATGTATGTATGATGACAGGTTCTCTATAATGTATGATGGATGTATGTATGATGACAGGTTCTCTATAATGTATGATGGATGTATGTATGATGACAGGTTCTCTATAATGTATGATGGATGTATGTAGGATGACAGGTTCTCTATAATGTATGATGGATGTATGTATGATGACAGGTTCTCTATAATGTATGATGGATGTCTGTATGATGACAGGTTCTCTATAATGTACGATGTATGTATGATGACAGGTTCTCTATAATGTATGATGTATGTATGATAACAGGTTCTCTATAATGTATGATGGATGTATGTATGATGACAGGTTCTCTATAATGTATGATGTATGTATGTATGTATGATGACAGGTTCTCTATAATGTATGATGGATGTATGTATGATGACAGGTTCTCTATAATGTATGATGGATGTCTGCATGATGACAGGTTCTCTATAATGTATGATGTATGTATGATGACAGGTTCTCTATAATGTATGATGTATGTATGATGACAGGTTCTCTATAATGTATGATGGATGTATGATGACAGGTTCTCTATAATGTATGTATGATGACAGGTTCTCTATAATGTATGATGATGGATGTATGATGACAGGTTCTCTATAATGTATGATGGATGTATGATGACAGGTTCTCTATAATGTATGATGGATGTATGATGACAGGTTCTCTATAATGTATGATGGATGGATGTATGATGACAGGTTCTCTATAATGTATGATGGATGTATGTATGATGACAGGTTCTCTATAATGTATGATGGATGTATGTATGATGACAGGTTCTCTATAATGTATGATGGATGTATGTATGATGACAGGATCTCTATAATGTATGATGTATGTATGTATGATGACAGGTTCTCTATAATGTATGATGGATGTATGATGACAGGTTCTCTATAATGTATGATGGATGTATGATGACAGGTTCTCTATAATGTATGATGGATGGATGTATGATGACAGGTTCTCTATAATGTATGATGGATGTATGATGACAGGTTCTCTATAATGTATTATGTATGTATGTATGTATGTATGATGACAGGTTCTCTATAATGTATGATGTATGTATGTATGATGACAGGTTCTCTATAATGTATGATGGATGTATGTATGATGACAGGTTCTCTATAATGTATGATGGATGTAGGATGACAGGTTCTCTATAATGTATGATGGATGGATGTATGATGACAGGTTCTCTATAATGTATGATGGATGGATGTATGATGACAGGTTCTCTATAATGTATGATGGATGTCTGTATGATGACAGGTTCTCTATAATGTATGGTGGATGTATGATGACAGGTTCTCTATAATGTATGATGTATGTATGTATGATGACAGGTTCTCTATAATGTATGATGTATGTGTGTATGTATGTATGATGCCAGGTTCTCTATAATGTATGATGTATGTATGTATGATGACAGGTTCTCTATAATGTATGATGGATGTATGATGACAGGTTCTCTATAATGTATGATGGATGTATGATGACAGGTTCTCTATAATGTATGATGATGTATGTATGATGACAGGTTCTCTATAATGTATGATGGATGTATGATGACAGGTTCTCTATAATGTATGATGGATGTATGTATGATGACAGGTTCTCTATAATGTATGATGTATGTATGATGACAGGTTCTCTATAATGTATGATAGATGTATGTATGATGACAGGTTCTCTATAATGTATGATGGATGTATAATGACAGGTTCTCTATAATGTATGATGGATGTATGTATGATGACAGGTTCTCTATAATCTTTGATTTATGTATGTATGATGACAGGTTCTCTATAATGTATGATGGATGTATGTATGATGACAGATTCTCTATAATGTATGATGGATGTATGTATGATGACAGGTTCTCTATAATGTATGGTGGATGTATGTATGATGACAGGTTCTCTATAATGTATGATGGATGTATGTATGATGACAGGTTCTCTATAATGTATGATGGATGTCTGTATGATGACAGGTTCTCTATAATGTACGATGTATGTATGATGACAGGTTCTCTATAATGTATGATGTATGTATGATGACAGGTTCTCTATAATGTATGATGGATGTATGTATGATGACAGGTTCTCTATAATGTATGATGGATGTATGTATGATGACAGGTTCTCTATAATGTATGATGTATGTATGATGACAGGTTCTCTATAATGTATGATGGATGTCTTTATGATGACAGGTTCTCTATAATGTATGATGGATGTATGTATGATGACAGGTTCTCTATAATGTATGATGGATGTATGTATGATGACAGGTTCTCTATAATGTATGATGTATGTATGATGACAGGTTCTCTATAATGTATGATGGATGTCTTTATGATGACAGGTTCTCTATAATGTATGATGGATGTATGTATGATGACAGGTTCTCTATAATGTATGATGGATGTATGTATGATGACAGGTTCTCTATAATGTATGATGTATGTATGATGACAGGTTCTCTATAATGTATGATGGATGTATGATGACAGGTTCTCTATAATGTATGATGGATGTCTTTATGATGACAGGTTCTCTATAATGTACGATGTATGTATGATGACAGGTTCTCTATAATGTATGATGTATGTATGATGACAGGTTCTCTATAATGTATGATGGATGTATGTATGATGACAGGTTCTCTATAATGTATGATGGATGTATGTATGATGACAGGTTCTCTATAATGTGTGATGTATGTATGTATGATGACAGGTTCTCTATAATGTATGATGGATGTATGTATGATGACAAGTTCTCTATAATGTATGGTGGATGTATGTATGATGACAGGTTCTCTATAATGTATGATGATGTATGTATGATGACAGGTTCTCTATAATGTATGATGGATGCATGATGACAGGTTCTCTATAATGTATGATGTATGTATGATGACAGGTTCTCTATAATGTATGATGTATGTATGATGACAGGTTCTCTATAATGTATGATGTATGTATGATGACAGGTTCTCTATAATGTATGATGGATGTATGTATGATGACAGGTTCTCTATAATGTATGATGTATGTATGTATGTATGATGACAGGTTCTCTATAATGTATGATGGATGTATGTATGATGACAGGTTCTCTATAATGTATGATGTATGTATGATGACAGGTTCTCTATAATGTATGTATAATGACAGGTTCTCTATAATGTATGATGGATGTATGTATGATGACAGGTTCTCTATAATGTATGATGGATGTATGTATGATGACAGGATCTCTATAATGTATGATGTATGTATGTATGATGACAGGTTCTCTATAATGTATGATGGATGTATGATGACAGGTTCTCTATAATGTATGATGGATGTATGATGACAGGTTCTCTATAATGTATGATGGATGGATGTATGATGACAGGTTCTCTATAATGTATGATGGATGTATGATGACAGGTTCTCTATAATGTATTATGTATGTATGTATGTATGTATGATGACAGGTTCTCTATAATGTATGATGTATGTATGTATGATGACAGGTTCTCTATAATGTATGATGGATGTATGTATGATGACAGGTTCTCTATAATGTATGATGGATGTAGGATGACAGGTTCTCTATAATGTATGATGGATGGATGTATGATGACAGGTTCTCTATAATGTATGATGGATGGATGTATGATGACAGGTTCTCTATAATGTATGATGGATGTCTGTATGATGACAGGTTCTCTATAATGTATGGTGGATGTATGATGACAGGTTCTCTATAATGTATGATGTATGTATGTATGATGACAGGTTCTCTATAATGTATGATGCATGTGTGTATGTATGTATGATGCCAGGTTCTCTATAATGTATGATGTATGTATGTATGATGACAGGTTCTCTATAATGTATGATGGATGTATGATGACAGGTTCTCTATAATGTATGATGGATGTATGATGACAGGTTCTCTATAATGTATGATGATGTATGTATGATGACAGGTTCTCTATAATGTATGATGGATGTATGATGACAGGTTCTCTATAATGTATGATGGATGTATGTATGATGACAGGTTCTCTATAATGTATGATGTATGTATGATGACAGGTTCTCTATAATGTATGATAGATGTATGTATGATGACAGGTTCTCTATAATGTATGATGGATGTATAATGACAGGTTCTCTATAATGTATGATGGATGTATGTATGATGACAGGTTCTCTATAATCTTTGATTTATGTATGTATGATGACAGGTTCTCTATAATGTATGATGGATGTATGTATGATGACAGATTCTCTATAATGTATGATGGATGTATGTATGATGACAGGTTCTCTATAATGTATGGTGGATGTATGTATGATGACAGGTTCTCTATAATGTATGATGGATGTATGTATGATGACAGGTTCTCTATAATGTATGATGGATGTCTGTATGATGACAGGTTCTCTATAATGTACGATGTATGTATGATGACAGGTTCTCTATAATGTATGATGTATGTATGATGACAGGTTCTCTATAATGTATGATGGATGTATGTATGATGACAGGTTCTCTATAATGTATGATGGATGTATGTATGATGACAGGTTCTCTATAATGTATGATGTATGTATGATGACAGGTTCTCTATAATGTATGATGGATGTCTTTATGATGACAGGTTCTCTATAATGTATGATGGATGTATGTATGATGACAGGTTCTCTATAATGTATGATGGATGTATGTATGATGACAGGTTCTCTATAATGTATGATGTATGTATGATGACAGGTTCTCTATAATGTATGATGGATGTCTTTATGATGACAGGTTCTCTATAATGTATGATGGATGTATGTATGATGACAGGTTCTCTATAATGTATGATGGATGTATGTATGATGACAGGTTCTCTATAATGTATGATGTATGTATGATGACAGGTTCTCTATAATGTATGATGGATGTATGATGACAGGTTCTCTATAATGTATGATGGATGTCTTTATGATGACAGGTTCTCTATAATGTACGATGTATGTATGATGACAGGTTCTCTATAATGTATGATGTATGTATGATGACAGGTTCTCTATAATGTATGATGGATGTATGTATGATGACAGGTTCTCTATAATGTATGATGGATGTATGTATGATGACAGGTTCTCTATAATGTGTGATGTATGTATGTATGATGACAGGTTCTCTATAATGTATGATGGATGTATGTATGATGACAAGTTCTCTATAATGTATGGTGGATGTATGTATGATGACAGGTTCTCTATAATGTATGATGATGTATGTATGATGACAGGTTCTCTATAATGTATGATGGATGCATGATGACAGGTTCTCTATAATGTATGATGTATGTATGATGACAGGTTCTCTATAATGTATGATGTATGTATGATGACAGGTTCTCTATAATGTATGATGTATGTATGATGACAGGTTCTCTATAATGTATGATGGATGTATGTATGATGACAGGTTCTCTATAATGTATGATGTATGTATGTATGTATGATGACAGGTTCTCTATAATGTATGATGGATGTATGTATGATGACAGGTTCTCTATAATGTATGATGTATGTATGATGACAGGTTCTCTATAATGTATGTATAATGACAGGTTCTCTATAATGTATGATGGATGTATGTATGATGACAGGTTCTCTATAATGTATGATTGATGTATGTATGATGACAGGTTCTCTATAATGTATGATGTATGTATGATGACAGGTTCTCTATAATGTATGTATAATGACAGGTTCTCTATAATGTATGATGGATGTATGTATGATGACAGGTTCTCTATAATGTATGATGGATGTATGTATGATGACAGGTTCTCTATAATGTATGATGTATGTATGTATGATGACAGGTTCTCTATAATGTATGTATGATGACAGGTTCTCTATAATGTACGATGTATGTATGATGACAGGTTCTCTATAATGTACGATGTATGTATGATGACATGTTCTCTATAATGTATGATGTATGTATGTATGATGACAGGTTCTCTATAATGTATGATGGATGTATGTATGATGACAAGTTCTCTATAATGTATGATGGATGTATGTATGATGACAGGTTCTCTATAATGTATGATGGATGTCTGCATGATGACAGGTTCTCTATAATGTATGATGAATGTATGATGACAGGTTCTCTATAATGTATGATGGATGTATGTATGATGACAGGTTCTCTATAATGTATGATGGGTGTCTGTATGATGACAGGTTCTCTATAATGTATGATGGATGTATGTATGATGACAGGTTCTCTATAATGTATGTATGATGACAGGTTCTCTATAATGTATGATGGATGTATGTATGACGACAGGTTCTCTATAATGTATGATGTATGTATGATGACAGGTTCTCTATAATGTATGATGGATGTATGATGACAGGTTCTCTATAATGTATGATGGATGTATGATGACAGGTTCTCTATAATGTATGATGGATGTATGATGACAGGTTCTCTATAATGTATGATGGATGTATGATGACAGGTTCTCTATAATGTATGATGGATGTATTTATGATGACAGGTTCTCTATAATGTATGATGGATGTATGTATGATGACAGGTTCTCTATAATGTATGATGTATGTATGTATGTATGATGACAGGTTCTCTATAATGTATGATGGATGGATGTATGATGACAGGTTCTCTATAATGTATGATGGATATATGTATGATGACAGGTTCTCTATAATTTATGGTGGATGTATGTATGATGACAGGTTCTCTATAATGTATGGTGGATGTATGTATGATGACAGGTTCTCTATAATGTATGATTGATGTATGATGACAGGTTCTCTATAATGTATGTATGATGACAGGTTCTCTATAATGTATGATGGATGTATGATGACAGGTTCTCTATAATGTATGATTGATGTATGATGACAGGTTCTCTATAATGTATGATGGATGTATGTATGATGACAGGTTCTCTATAATGTATGATGGATGGATGTATGATGACAGGTTCTCTATAATGTATGATGGATGGATGTATGATGACAGATTCTCTATAATGTATGATTGATGTATGATGACAGGTTCTCTATAATGTATGATGACAGGTTCTCTATAATGTATGATGATGTATGATGACAGGTTCTCTATAATGTATGATTGATGTATGATGACAGGTTCTCTATAATGTATGATGGATGTATGTATGATGACAGGTTCTCTATAATGTATGATGGATGGATGTATGATGACAGGTTCTCTATAATGTATGATGGATGGATGTATGATGACAGATTCTCTATAATGTATGATTGATGTATGATGACAGGTTCTCTATAATGTATGATGGATGGATGGATGACGACAGGTTCTCTATAATGTATGATGGATGTATGTATGATGACAGATTCTCTATAATGTATGATGGATGGATGTATGATGACAGGGACTCTTTAATTTCATAACATGACCCTTGTTATTATTTTGTTTCTTATTTTAGATATAGAGAAGATGAGTTGTTGTCGTCCATGAGATCCTGTACAGTGTGATGGATCCTGTGGACTCGTCCCTACTGAGCGGAGACGCCGCACCCCAGACCGGGACATTTATCCATTTATACATAAACCTCCAGTAGGGATTGTACAGGGGCCTGGGAACAATATTATATTGGGAATATTACCATATAGTCATGTCTGCATATATTGTCCCCCCCTGAAATGTTTCTATATAATGAAGTATTCCTCACAGGAAAGGATTGCAGTAACACATGTTTATTCCCTCTGTATATATATATATAGATCTCCTCTCCTCTGTATATATATATATATATATATCTCCTCTCCTCTGTATATATATATATATAGATCTCCTCTCCTCTGTATATATATATAGATCTCCTCTCCTCTGTATATATATATATATATATAGATCTCCTCTCCTCTGTATATATATATAGATCTCCTCTCCTCTGTATATATATATATAGATCTCCTCTCCTCTGTGTGTATATATATATAGATCTCCTCTCATCTGTATATATATATATATATATATATATATATATAGATCTCCTCTCCTCTGTATATATATATATAGATCTCCTCTCCTCTGTATATATATATAGATCTCCTCTCCTCTGTATATACATATATCTCCTCTCCTCTGTATATATATATATATAGATCTCCTCTCCTCTGTATATATATATAGATCTCCTCTCCTCTGTATATATATATATATAGATCTCCTCTCCTCTGTGTGTATATATATATAGATCTCCTCTCCTCTGTATATATATATATAGATCTCCTCTCCTCTGTATATATATATAGATCTCCTCTCCTCTGTATATACATATATCTCCTCTCCTCTGTATATATATATAGATCTCCTCTCCTCTGTATATATATATATATATAGATCTCCTCTCCTCTGTATATATATATATAGATCTCCTCTCCTCTGTATATATATATAGATCTCCTCTCCTCTGTATATATATATATAGATCTCCTCTCCTCTGTGTGTATATATATATATAGATCTCCTCTCCTCTGTATATATATATATAGATCTCCTCTCCTCTGTATATATATATAGATCTCCTCTCCTCTGTATATACATATATCTCCTCTCCTCTGTATATATATATATATAGATCTCCTCTCCTCTGTATATATATATAGATCTCCTCTCCTCTGTATATATATATATATATATAGATCTCCTCTCCTCTGTATATATATATATATATATATATATATATATATATATATATAGATCTCCTCTCCTCTGTATATATATATAGATCTCCTCTCCTCTGTATATATATATATATATATATATATATATATATATATATATATATATAGATCTCCTCTCCTCTGTATATATATATAGATCTCCTCTCCTCTGTGTATATATATATAGATCTCCTCTCCTCTGTGTGTATATATATATATATATATAGATCTCCTCTCCTCTGTATATATATATATTTATATATATATATATATATATATAGATCTCCTCTCCTCTGTATATATATATATCTCCTCTCCTCTGTATATATATAGATCTCCTCTCCTCTGTATATATATATATATATATAGATCTCCTCTCCTCTGTATATATATATATATATAGATCTCCTCTCCTCTGTATATATATATATTGCAGTAACACAGGTTTTGCTATACACATGTTTATTCCCTTTGTGTATATATATATATATATAGATCTCCTCTCCTCTGTATAAATATATATAGATCTCCTCTCCTCTGTATATATATATATATATATATATATATATATATAGATCTTCTCTCCTCTGTATATACATATATATATATATATATATAGATCTCCTCTCCTCTGTATAAATATATATAGATCTCCTCTCCTCTGTATATATATATATATATATATATAGATAGATCTTCTCTCCTCTGTATATATATATATATATATATATAGATCTCCTCTCCTCTGTATATATATATATATAGATCTCCTCTCCTCTGTATATATATATATATATATATATATCTCCTCTCCTCTGTATATATATATATATATAGATCTCCTCTCCTCTGTATATATATATATATATATATATATATATATATATATATATATATTGCAGTAACACAGGTTTTGCTATACACATGTTTATTCCCTTTGTGTATATATGTATATATATATAGATCTCCTCTCCTCTGTATATATATATACATATAGATCTCCTCTCCTCTGTATATATATATATATATATATATATATATATATAGATCTCCTCTGTATATATATATATATATATATATATATATATATATGTAGATCTCCTCTCCTCTGTATATATATATATATATTGCAGTAACACATGTTTATTCCCTTTGTGTGTATATATATATATAGATCTCCTCTCCTCTGTGTATATATATATATAGATCTCCTCTCCTCTATATATATATATATATATATATATATATATTGATCTCCTCTCCTCTGTATATATATATTGCAGTAACACAGGTTTTGCTATAAACATGTTTATTCCCTTTGTGTATATATATATATATATATATATATATATATATATATATATATAGATCTCCTCTCCTCTATATATATATATATATATATATATATATATATATATATATATATATATAGATCTCCTCTCCTCTGTATATATATATATATATATAGATCTCCTCTCCTCTGTATATATATATATATATATATATATATATATATATATATTGCAGTAACACAGGTTTTGCTATACACATGTTTATTCCCTTTGTGTGTGTGTGTATATATATATATATATATATATATAGATCTCCTCTCCTCTGTATATATATATATTGCAGTAACACAGGTTTTGCTATACACATGTTTATTCCCTTTGTGTGTATTGGAACTAAACCAAAAAAGGAGGAAAAAAAGCAAATTGGACATAATGTCACCAAACTCCAAAAATGGGCCGGACAAAATTATTGGCCCCTTAACTTAATATTTGGTTGCACCCTTTGTAAAAAATAAGTGAAATCAGTGTCTTCTTATAACCATCAATAAGCTTCTTACACCTCTCAGCCGGAATGTTGGACCACTCTTCCTATAACCATCAATAAGCTTCTTACACCTCTCAGCCGGAATGTTGGACCACTCTTCTTATAAGAATCAATAAGCTTCTTACAACTCTCAGCCGGTATGTTGGACCACTCTTCCGATAACCATCAATAAGCTTCTTACACCTCTCAGCCGGAATGTTGGACCACTCTTCCTATAACCATCAATAAGCTTCTTACATCTCTCAGCCGGAATGTTGGAGCACTCTTCCTATAACCATCAATAAGCTTCTTACACCTCTCAGCAGGAATGTTGGACCACTCTTCATATAACCATCAATAAACTTCTTACACCTCTCAGACGGAATGTTGGAGCACTCTTCCTATAAGCATCAATAAGCTTCTTACACCTCTCAGCCGGAATGTTGGACCACTCTTCCTATAACCATCAATAAGCTTCTTACACCTCTCAGCCGGAATGTTGGACCACTCTTCCTATAATCATCAATAAGCTTCTTGCACCTCTCAGACGGAATGTTGGACCACTCTTCCTATAACCATCAATAAGCTTCTTACACCTCTCAGCCGGAATGTTGGACTACTCTTCCTATAACCATCAATAAGCTTCTTACACCTCTCAGCCGGAATGTTGGACCACTCTTCCTATAACCATCAATAAGCTTCTTACACCTCTCAGCCGGAATGTTGGACCACTCTTCCTGTAACCATCAATAAGCTTCTTACACCTCTCAGCCGGAATGTTGGACCACTCTTCCTATAACCATCAATAAGCTTCTTACACCTCTCAGCCGGAATGTTGGACCACTCTTCCTATAACCATCAATAAGCTTCTTACACCTCTCAGCCGGAATGTTGGACCACTCTTCCTATAACCATCAATAAGCTTCTTACACCTCTCAGCCGGAATGTTGGACCACTCTTCCTATAAGCATCAATAAGCTCCTTACACCTCTCAGCCGGAATGTTGGACCACTCTTCCTATAACCATCAATAAGCTTCTTACACCTCTCAGCCGGAATGTTGGACCACTCTTCCTATAACAATCAATAAGCTTCTTACACCTCTCAGCCGGAATGTTGGACCACTCTTCCTTTACAAACTGCTCTCGGTCTCTTATTGGACGGCGCCTTTTCCCAACAGTAATTATAAGATCTCTCCACAGGTGATCAATGGGATTTAGATCTGGACTCATTGCTGACACTTCAGAACTCTCCAGCGCTTTGTTCTCATCCATTTCTGGGGCTTTATGACGTATGTTCGGGGTCATTGTCCTGCTGGAAGACCCAAGATCTCGGACACAAACCCAGCTTTCTGACACTGGGCTGTACAGTGCCACCCAAAATCCATTGGTAATCCTCAGATTTCATGATGTCTTGTACACATTCAAGGCCCCCAGTGCCAGAGGCAGCAAAACAACCCAAAACATCACTGACCTCCACCATATGTCACTGTAGGTAGGCCTCATTCCGTTTTCGGTAAACAGTAGAATGATTTGCTTTATCAAAAAACTCTATCTTGGTCTCATCTGTCCACAAGACATTTTCCCAGAAGGATTTTGGTTACTCAAGTTCATTTTGGTAAAATGTAGTTTCTTTTTTTTGTCTCTGTGTCAGCAGTGGGGTCCTCCTGGGTCTCCTCCATAGTGGGGTCCTCCTGGGTCTCCTCCATAGTGGGGTCCTCCTGGGTCTCCTCCATAGTGGGTTCCTCCTGGGTCTCCTCCATAGTGGGGTTCTCCTGGGTCTCCTCCATAGTGGGGTCCTCCTGGGTCTCCTCCATAGTGGGGTCCTCCTGGGTCTCCTCCATAGTGGGGTCCTCCTGGGTCTCCTCCATAGTGGGGTTCTCCTGGGTCTCCTCCATAGTGGGGTCCTCCTGGGTCTCCTCCATAGTGGGGTTCTCCTGGGTCTCCTCCATAGCGGGTCCTCCTGGGTCTCCTCCATAGCGGGTCCTCCTGGGTCTCCTCCATAGCGGGGTCCTCCTGGGTCTCCTCCATAGCGGGGTCCTCCTGGGTCTCCTCCATAGCGGGGTCCTCCTGGGTCTCCTCCATAGCGGGGTCCTCCTGGGTTTCCTCCATAGTGGGGTCCTCCTGGGTCTCCTCCATAGTGGGGTCCTCCTGGGTCTCCTCCATAGTGGGGTCCTCCTGGGTCTCCTCCATAGTGTTTCATTTCATATAAATGTGGACGGATAGTTTGTGCTGACACTGATGCTCCCTGAGCCTGTACGACAGCTTGAATATCTTTGGAACTTGTTTGGGGCTGCTTATCCACCATCCGGACTATCCTGCGGTGACACCTTTCATCAGTTTTTCTCTTCCGTCCACGCCCAGGGAGATTATCTACAGGGCCATGGGGTGTAAACTTCTTGATAATGTTGCGCACTGTGGACAAAGATAAATCTAGATCTCTGGAGATGGACGTGTAACCTGGAGATTGTTGATATTTTTCCACTATTTTGGTTCCCAAGTCCTCAGACAGTTCTCTTCTCCTCTTTCTGTTCTCTTCTCCTCTTTCTGTTCTCTTCTCCTCTTTCTGTTCTCTCCTCCTCTTTCTGTGTTCTCTCCTCCTCTTTCTGTTCTCTCCTCCTCTTTCTGTTCTCTCCTCCTCTTTCTGTTCTCTTCTCCTCTTTCTGTTCTCTTCTCCTCTTTCTGTTCTCTCTTCTCCTCTTTCTGTTCTCTTCTCCCCTTTCTGTTCTCTCCTCCTCTTTCTGTTCTCTCCTCCTCTTTCTGTTCTCTTCTCCTCTTTCTGTTCTCTCTCCTCCTCTTTCTGTTCTCTCCTCCTCTTTCTGTTCTCTTCTCCTCTTTCTGTTCTCTTCTCCTCTTTCTGTTCTCTCCTCCTCTTTCTGTGTTCTCTCCTCCTCTTTCTGTTCTCTCCTCCTCTTTCTGTTCTCTCCTCCTCTTTCTGTTCTCTCCTCCTCTTTCTGTTCTCTCCTCCTCTTTCTGTTCTCTCTCTTCTCCTCTTTCTGTTCTCTCCTCCTCTTTCTGTTCTCTCCTCCTCTTTCTGTTCTCTTCTCCTCTTTCTGTTCTCTCCTCCTCTTTCTGTTCTCTCCTCCTCTTTCTGTTCTCTCTTCTCCTCTTTCTGTTCTCTTCTCCTCTTTCTGTTCTCTCCTCCTCTTTCTGTTCTCTTCTTTCTGTTCTCTTCTCCTCTTTCTGTTCTCTCCTCCTCTTTCTGTTCTCTCCTCCTCTTTCTGTTCTCTTCTCCTCCTCTTTCTGTTCTCTTCTCCTCCTCTTTCTGTTCTCTCTTCTCCTCCTCTTTCTGTTCTCTCTCCTCTTTCTGTTCTCTTCTCCTCTTTCTGTTCTCTTCTCCTCTTTCTGTTCTCTCCTCCTCCTCCTGTTCTCTTCTCCTCCTCTTTCTGTTCTCTCTTCTCCTCTTTCTGTTCTCTCCTCCTCTTTCTGTTCTCTTCTCCTCTTTCTGTTCTCTTCTCCTCTTTCTGTTCTCTTCTCCTCTTTCTGTTCTCTTCTCCTCCTCCTGTTCTCTTCTCCTCCTCTTTCTGTTCTCTCCTCCTCTTTCTGTTCTCTTCTCCTCTTTCTGTTCTCTTCTCCTCTTTCTGTTCTCTTCTCCTCTTTCTGTTGTCCATGCTTAGTGTGACACACACAGACACACAAGGCAAAGACTAAGTGAACTTCTCTCCTTTTTATCTGCTGTCAGGTGTGATTTTTATATTGCCCACACCTGTTACTTGCCCCAGGTGAGTATAAAGGAACATCACATGCTGGAAACAATCTTATTTATCCACAATTATGAAAGGGGCCAATAATTGTGTCCGGACCATTTTTGGAGTTTGGGGACATTATGTCCAATTTGCTTTTTTTCCTCCTTTTTTGGTTTAGTTCCAATACACACAAAGGGAATAAACATGTGTATAGCAAAACCTGTGTTCCTGCAATATATATATATATATACAGAGGAGAGGAGATCTATCTATATATATATATACACACAAAGGGAATAAACATGTGTATAGCAAAACCTGTGTTACTGCAATATATATATATATACAGAGGAGAGGAGATATATATATATATATATATATATATATACAGAGGAGAGGAGATCTATATATATATATATACAGAGGAGAGGAGATCTATATATATATATATATATACAGAGGAGAGGAGATCTATATATATATATATATATACAGAGGAGAGGAGATCTATATATATATATATATATATATATATATATATATATATACAGAGGAGAGGAGATCTATATATATATATACACAGAGGAGAGGAGATCTATATATATATACAGAGGAGAGGAGATCTATATATATATATATATATATATATATACAGAGGAGAGGAGATCTATATATATATATATATACAGAGGAGAGGAGATCTATATATATATATATACAGAGGAGAGGAGATCTATATATATATATATATATATATATATATATATATATATACAGAGGAGAGGAGATCTATATATATATATATATATATATATATATATATACACAGAGGAGAGGAGATCTATATATATATACACAAAGGGAATAAACATGTGTATAGCAAAACCTGTGTTACTGCAATATATATATATACAGAGGAGAGGAGATCTATATATATATATATATATATATATATATACAGAGGAGAGGAGATCTATATATATATATATATATATATATATATACAGAGGAGAGGAGATCTATATATATATACACAAAGGGAATAAACATGTGTATAGCAAAACCTGTGTTACTGCAATATATATATATATACAGAGGAGAGGAGATATATATATATATATATATATACAGAGGAGAGGAGATCTATATATATATATATATACAGAGGAGAGGAGATCTATATATATATATATATATATACAGAGGAGAGGAGATCTATATATATATATATATACAGAGGAGAGGAGATCTATATATATATATATATATATATACAGAGGAGAGGAGATCTATATATATATATATATATATATACAGAGGAGAGGAGATCTATATATATATATACACAGAGGAGAGGAGATCTATATATATATACAGAGGAGAGGAGATCTATATATATATATATATACAGAGGAGAGGAGATCTATATATATATATATATATATATATATATATATATACAGAGGAGAGGAGATCTATATATATATATATATATATATATATATATATATACAGAGGAGAGGAGATCTATATATATATATACAGAGGAGAGGAGATCTATATATATATACACAAAGGGAATAAACATGTGTATAGCAAAACCTGTGTTACTGCAATATATATATATACAGAGGAGAGGAGATCTATATATATATATATATATACAGAGGAGAGGAGATCTATATATATATACAGAGGAGAGGAGATCTATATATATATATATATATACAAAGGGAATAAACATGTGTATAGCAAAACCTGTGTTACTGCAATATATATATATATATACACACAGAGGAGAGGAGATCTATATATATATATATATATATATACAGAGGAGAGGAGATCTATATATATATATATATATATATATATATATATATATATATATATAGAGGAGAGGAGATCTATATATATATATATATATATATATATATATATATACAGAGGAGAGGAGATCAATATATATATACAGAGGAGAGGAGATCTATATATATATACATACATACAGAGGAGAGGAGATCTATATATATATATACAGAGGAGAG